>NC_137791.1:61035959-61060959 GCF_963383645.1 Muscardinus avellanarius | reverse complement strand
CCAATAATTCTTGATGCTGTTGAAATATTTTAGAGTCTGAGAAATTTTCCTTTTCACAGTTATGGATTTGTGCTAGACTAGATTTTATTTGTATACTTTTAACTAGAAGCACGTATCACAGAAGATTTGTTGTATAAATAATATAAAAGTCCTGCTTTCCTCTGTTTAGGCATTTAAATGTTTTTAAAACACTTTAAAATATATTTATTTTCAGAAAATTATCATTTATGGTAATGACATTTGTTTATTTCTTTATTTTAAATCAGTGGCCACATTATTTTTGCATGTAATTTCTAATATGATAAATATAATTAACTTAAAGTTCTTCAAGACTTCTTCATAAATTTAAGTGAGAAAGGGGTATAAGAAGCACAACATTTTAGAAATGATGAGTTAAAAATTTAAAAATGCAGAGCAGATGAATACAATTCAAATTTTTAAAATTTTTTTATTGGTGCATGTAGTCATACATCTTAGTGGGGTACAAAATGGTAGAGGCATACATGTAAACATCACTCATTTAGCCCTTCCCCAATTCTGTTTCCATTCCCTCTCCCTTCCCTCCTTCTCGTGTTTGGCTTAGTGATTGACTGATGTTTGTGAATATACATCATATATAGGGAGTTTCCCTCTTTACCCCCTCCCATACTCCTCAGTTAGGTCACCTTATTTCTCATCTATAGTTTCTTCTTTTTTGTCTAGAGTTCCTCCTATAGCCCATTTTCTTTCTAGCTACCACATATTATTGAGAGCATCTGATTTCTTAATTTTTTAACTGACTAATCTCACTTAGCGTAATGTTCTCCAGTTCCATTAATTTCCCTCTAAATTACATAATTTCTTTTCTTTTTTATGGATGAGTAAAATTCTGTTGTGTATATATCCCATAGTTTTATAATCCATTCATCTGTTGATGGGCATCTTAGTTGTTTCATAGTTTGCCAATTTTGAATTGTGCAGTTATGAACATTGATATGCATGCATTAATTCCATAGTTTGGTTTCCATTCTTTTGGGTAGATACCCAAAAGTGGTATTTCTGGATAATATTGTAGGTTCTTGCTCATTCTTCTGAGGATCCTCCATACTGTTTTCTAAAGTACTAATTTGCAATCCCACCAACAATGCATTAGAGTTCCCACTTCTCCATCCACATCCTTTCCAGCATTTGTTGTTTGTGTTTTGAATGATTGCCATTCTAGTTGCAGTTAGGTGAACTCTAAGGGTTGTTTTGATTTGCATCTGTGATTGCTAATGATGTTGATTTTTTCATACATTTATTGGCCATTTGAATTTCTTGTTTTGTGAAGTGTCTATTTATTAAAATATGGCTAGTGGCTAGTAACAGACTACACAGCTTTATATTGTACCTACAAAAAGTAGACTTTAATTAGTGCTGTAGTGGGTACAGAAAAATCCTAACTATCTCCAATTTTCTTAAGGACATTATATGATTCCCTGATTTGTGATTTTTGTTAAATAGACACCACAAATTTAATCTGTAAAACAATGTCTTTTGTTAATTATATACTCAAAAGTATAGCAAATCTTAAAAATATGAGGAGGCTTCCACTCTCAGATCATATTATTTCTTCTAAGTAAAACAAAAAATACAGAAAAAATAAGGAACTAGGAGATAAAAAGTAAAATCATCAAAGATCAAGCAAGATATAATCATTTTCTATTTCCCAGAGAAATATAACATGTTTAAAATTTTAAATAAATTTTGAAAATGTATCTGAAAAGTAAGTCATTCAATAGTGAATCATCACTGTCAAATACAAATTCTAATCATTTTAGATAGTCTTACTAATATCAGCAAGTTGGTAAGAAGCAATTAGTATAATCAATAATAATTATATCATATGATAATAAATTGACAGTTTAACAAGATGAGTAATTGTTATAATAATTCCCAAACTAGAAAAACCACCCTGCTAACAGGTAGCCTAAGAAAACCTAAATGAAATTTAGGTTAGATCTAGAAAATGTGAAAAAGTTTTTAGAAAGAAAAACATAGACAAAAAATGGATAGTGAAGATATCTCAGACTATACAGGGTGCAGGTTAGAAAAGCTGGAAAGAAAAATAAAAACATACTGATCTCCTTGAGGAGCACTGAGGAGGTTGGACTTCATTATTTATATGACATGTTTTGTTTGACTGAATTGTAAGGAAAATCCATCAACAATACAGGATAAAGACACTGATCGTGAATACTTTTGTTAAAAGGGTAATCTGAGGTACTGGTCAATTCTAAAACTTTTGGGGACTGGTTTTGTATAAGCAATTAAGTTCATTCTTTCAAAATTAAAATACTTATTAGTTATAAATTTAATGGTAAACTACATTTTATCCCTAAAATGCTTTCCAAATAGCTTTTATATTTGGAAGAATGCCTGAAATGTAGTCACTTAAGAAGTTGGTCAATTGGTCAAAGTGGCTTTTTAAATTTTTGGCAAATGCAGTCTTGTAACTGAGTTGTTCTAAAAATAACTCTTGGACCAAATGCAAAAGAAACATAATGTAATCTGGCAGCTCAGTACACTAGGCAAATAGTAATAATTTTTAATTTTTTTAATTGTTTTATTGGTGCACTGTAGTCATACATATTAATGGGATAAAAGACTTGGGGAGGCATACATGCACACATCATCCAATCAGGCCATAATTTTCTTGTAGAAAAAAATTGATTTTAGCTGACTGTGTTGGTATATGCCTATAGTCCCAGTAGTTAGGAGGCTGAGACAGAAGGATCCCAGGATTGAGGCCAATGCACTGTAACTTATGGAAACTTCCTCTAAAAATGAAGGAAAATAAAATAAAATAAAATAAAATAAAATAAAATAAAATAAAATAAAATAAAATAGGGCTGGGGCTCTAGCTCAGAGATGGAATGCCCCTGGGTTCATCCCCCAGCACCACACACACACACACACACACACACACACACACACACTCAAAATAAAATACAAAATATCTAACTTGACTTAGAAAACAATTTTGCTAAAATGTTGCCAACTAATTCCTCAAAATTCACTTATAATTATATATCTTTGCCATTGCTTTTCACATATATTTATTTATTTTGTCAGCCCCTACTGTTTTGGGAAACTTGCCTTTCCTATACCATTGTAGGAGAGAGAAAAACTTCTATCTTGTTTGACACATTGAATTTTTTTAGTTGTTTTTTTTAACCAGAACTTGGTCTGTAGCTTAAATAACTCTCTTTGTTTACTCTTCTTCACTCTTCACCCAGCTGAATCCTACTCACCCTGCAGATTTCCTGACTCCTGGATAAGTCTTATTCCTCTTCCTCTTATTGTAGTAATATCCTACATATGCTAGGTCTCCCCTTCCACAAAGCATACTCATTAATTAATAATATGGTTTCACGACTATCTCTCCAGCTAAACTAGTTTGTTAACTACTATATAAACCTAGTATTTATATATTCTGTTTATGATGACCAATAAAACTAAATTTAGAATGTATTATTAATAAATTAGGGCTCCTTATACAATAACATTCATACATATAATGATAAGCTCATGACTATATTATGTAATATATAATAATAGAGAAAATGTATTGAGTATATAAATGTATTTGGCATTGTGCTAAAAGCTTCATGTAGATCCTTTTATTAATTTTATAATCCTATAACATGATTACTGTGACCATTTTACAGATAATGTAACTGAGATAGACATACTCGCTCAAGGTTTCATGGCTTAGTAACTGTTTAAGTGATATCCCAACAAATTTATTATTATTATTATTATTATTATTATTATTATTATTATTATTATTATTACATTATTATTATTATTATTCTGAGGATTGAACCCAGGGGCATTCTAGCTTCAAGCTATGCCCTCAGTTCTATTTTATTTTTATTTTGAACAAAGTTCTAACTAAGCAGTTGAGGATCTCACTAGTTACTGAGACTGAACTTCAACCTTAGATCCTGTTGTCTCATCCTAGTATATAAATACTAGGTTTATATAGTAGTTAACAAAAAAGTTGTATCATGATGAAGTTGAGAATAACTCCAATTTAAAGTAATATACAATATTTAATAAAAATAACAAATCAGCAAGCAGAAAAAGCATAAAAATACTTAGTATTCTGTCTTAATAGTAGTCTCTAACAATTTGTTGCACATGTGAGTAAATGAATATAAAACTTCCTTGTAATGATATTTTGCAAATGAAAATCATTTCAGAAAATACTTAAAACATAGATTCTCAAACTTTGAACTATGAAATTTTGGGGTTTTTAAGTATTATAGTTTTTTTCAATTTGGAGGAAAATATCTAAAATTGATTCCAACTAACTTAAAAGGTCAAGTGTTATATATTTTATAATATGATACATATGAATAAGACTATTTTCATGAACAAAGAAAAAAGTAAAAATAATTTGAAAACTCATATAATCTATTGATCCTATTTTTATCACATAAATATCCAGCCACTTATCTTTTTCCTCTGGGCATGCAGTCCTGAAATGTTTTATACAGTTCTTATACCAAAGAGAACCACTCACCTGTCCAGGGTACTTCCCTGTGCCTCTGTAATCATAAAAGAAATCTTAGATTGGGCAGAAAAACAAGAAAATATTTTTAGAAGAGTAAAATATTGTCATAATTTGAGTAGACATATGCTGGAGAATTCTGCTATTTGGTTTCTTCGAAGAAGACATAATTTTAAAGAAAACAATTATCCAGTGTTCTTGCAAACGAACAAACATGTTTTTCTAAAAGAATATATTATCTATTTTTGAAAGCAAACAACTCTTTGAGCTTTAAAAACATATTTTTAAAAAATTTTTTTACAAAGAAAAGATACACACACACTGCCCGGCGTGGTGGCCCACGCTTGTAATCCCCGCGCTTGTGAGGAGGAGTCAGGAGGATCTCGCAGGTTTGAAGCTAGCCTCTTTGGCTTAAAAGACCCTGTTTCCAAGTAAAAATATAAGAAAATAGGTCTGAGAGTTTAGCCCAGAGGTAGAAGGGCTTCCAGGATCCCCAGTACCACCAAAAAACAAAGAAAAGACACAAAATATTAAAATTTAAAAATAATTTTAAACATTTTGCAAAAATTATAGCAACATTAAATTTTACAGATGCACAATATGAGCAGATTAGTCAAATATACTAGTCTGAAAATAGACAAAAACAATTAAAATATATATATATAAGTTTAAATAGATTTTATTAACATTATACACCAAGTATAAATTAAGTGCAAAATCCATTAAATAGCAAAAATAATAAAATCATTTTTGCATTCAAAGTACAAAAATATTATTATTTTTACAACTATTTTTAATTTAAAAGGTAACCAATCATAAGAACAAGGAAAATACATATAAAATAAAGTCTATGTATATGGGTGAATCAAACTTGGGAAATCAATGAATCAAAACTTGAGAAAGAAGTCTGGCGTGGTGACACACGCTTGTAATCCCTGTGCATGGGAGGCAGAGACAGGAGGATCACACAGGTTCAGAGTCAGCCTGGCTGGCTTAAGAGACCCTGTTTCCAAATAAAAAATTATAAAAATAGGTTTGGGAGCGTAGCCTGGAGGTAGAAAGGCTTCCAGGAACCCCAGTACTACCAAAACAAACAAACAAACAAAAAAACAAAACAACAACAACAACAAAACTTGAGAAAGAGAGAAAGAACAGAGAAAAAGGTTCTGAATGTTATCCAGGGCTACCATGATGGCATGAATGGCCTTACAGTGCTTATCTTAGATAAAGCTAGGCCGAGCACAATTCTTTAAAATATGTTGCATGTCTTGGATAAAAAAGACAGCAATCCCTATTTTGGAACACCAGGAATTCAAATAAGATAGTTTTGGAGACTCTTTAGAACTAAATTGGCAAGAAGATTCTTTAAAAAATAAGCAAATGTTAAATCATGTTGAATTACCACTGCTGTGGCAAACACAAGCTGTCTGCAGAGTGAGCCGCATGCAGCTGCCAGGCTCTGATGACCAAGAAAAGGGAAAGGCTAAAGGAGCACATTCAGACACAAAGCCTGTGACATGCAACTTCAAAATGAAATGGGAAGAAAGACTGCTAGTTGACAATATGATTGTGACCTCTGCACCCCTGTCAAAAAAACAGCACCAAAAAAAAAAAAAAGAAAATCTTGCAAAAGAGATCTCAAGTAATGAAAAGTAAAGATGTTATTCCTAGCTTTATTTCTGAGTACTTGATTAAAAGAAAATAACAAACATTCAACCTTCAGGAGACATTCTCTAGCAACGTAAGGGGCAAATGTTGTATTTGAATCTGACTTCTTTCTCTACTCAGGACATTTAATTATGGAATTTATTTTTCTCTTTTTCATATTTTGTTTATACTTTTACTGATACATTGTAGTCATTAATTATAAAGTAATTCATAGTAATAGTTACAAAGAATTTAGAATTTCAAACATAAAAAGTTTTGAAAATTTGATTGAATCATTTTGAGCCCAGGCAAACATTCATTGAAGAACTCAAGCAACAGCTATGAACATTTGAACATTCAAAAATTCAAGGAAATGCTACCTATAAGCTGATAAGAACATTGTAGAGATTAAACTTCAGAATAGCACAAAGGTCAAAATAATTTAACTATAGAACAAGAACTATAACAAATGTGTGAGTATAAAATCCTTGGAAATACAGAGACCAGAGTGAAAAAAACCACTTAACAAAATTTTGGTGAGAAGTAAAGAAGGGATGGTTCAGCAAATTAGTCTCATCATATACCTTATGTGTAACAGCTATCTCTGCCATTCAGTTACAGAAAAATGCATATAAATAACACAAAAAGGCAAAACATGATAAAATAATTTCTAAAAAATGTCTTATTGGGTCACAGATCAAAATACAATTATAGAGCTGAGTGTGTAGCTTGTTGATAGAATGCTTAGCGAATATGTGGGACAATATGTAGTCATTCCCCAGCACTGAAAATAAAATAAACAAAAAACAAAAATACAAAGTTATAAGCTATTTATAAGATGCAATATTATGATCAGTAGTTAAGATCATGCTTAAAATTATTCATTTTCAAATAACAAAAATTTACTTTAAATTCATTAGATGTGCAAAAATCCCCCCAAATCATTAAATTATTAAAATATTAATATGTTAAGTCACAATGTAAGTAAAGCATGTATTTCTAGTAAAAATGTAAGTTGCTTGAATCTTGTTGAAAAAAATGTTGACAACATCTAGTAAAATAAAATATTTAGCAGTCTTATTTCTGGAAATTGTTACCAGAATTATAAATATACATACATGAAGATAAATCCACAAGGATATTTATTATAGAATCAATTATAGTGGTGAACATGAGATAAATCAAAGGAAACAGATTAGCCACTAAAAAGAAAAATAGTTTAATAAAGATGTTTTTTCCTCACAGTGAAATGTTATTCAGCAGAATATTAAAAATTAATTTTAGGCATATCAATTGACTCAAGATTTTCCACAAAACAAGAAATTTTATGTTTTTAAATAAAAATATCACTACCAATTTCACTAGTATATTTATGGAGGGAGGATGGGGGTGGGGTGAGGTCCAGAGGAAAACATCCAAGTAATGGGTGTATATATAAATATATCACTTCAAATTTTATTTATGTTGTATAATTACAATTTAACAGTACAATTTTAAAATAGAAAATAAATAGAAAAATTAAAACATGAAAATTATGACTACAAATTGTTTTCATTTATAAAATAAAGTCCAGAAAACATCATATATACACATACAAAAATGCATATACATGCTCATATATGTTTTATATATAACACATATACTATATACAATATATACAAATATATGCATTAAGGAGAGAGTGAAAAAGCTAGGAAAAGAATTAATATGTTTGAGTAACATGGAAGAAAATATAGGATACATAGGCATTCATCAGAGGGATGAACTATTAAAGAGCTTCTATTGTAGATGGAATTTATTATGAAGAAAGAATAGGTGACAGAAAATAAAATTAAAAATGAAAATAAATATAAGCACTTCTCCATCTAAGATATTTTGCATTATGTAAATTCATTTACTCTCCATATAAAGAGTAGATTTACCTGTATTTAATATTAAACTCACTATACTATAAAGATAGTCAAAGCCATACCAAGAAAATACAAACAAAAAGAAGTGCTATTTCAATATCAGGCATTGTTGAATTAAGAGAAAAAGCATCTGGAATTTAACTAATGAATCCTAAATATACCCAAAGTTGCCTGACCTATCTTATTAAAAATAAATGATAATAAGTCTAGGGAGAATTACTACTTTATTTGAGTATCAAAGACTAAGAGTTATAAAGTTTACTGTTTGACAAGAATGTGGTACACACTGGAAGATGGGTAAATTGGCACGACTTTTAAAGAAGACATTTTAATTATATCTTTTAAAATTAAAAATGTACTGGCTTAGCCAGGTGTGGTGGCACATGCTTGTAATCCTACTAACTTGGGAGACTGAGACAGGAAGATCACAGATTTGTGGCCAGCCTCAGCAACTCGTGAGGCCTTCTGCAACTTGGTGAGTGTCTGTTTCAAATTAAAAAATAAAGGACTGAGGGTATAGCTTGAAGGTTGAATGCCCCTGAGGTTCAATCCCCAGTACCATATACAGACACACACAAACACACAAAAAAATGAACCTACTTTTTAACTCAGTAATGTCACTTCTAGAAATTAATACTTCAGGTATATTTTCATTTCGGTGAAATAATGTATTTGTAAGAATATTCAGAATGGGCTAGTCTCAATAATGAAAGCTTGAAAACAAACTCAGTGTCTATTGGGCAGAAGAATATTTTAATATGTTAACATCTAAGCAGTAGACCCAGCTTTCATGGGATAAATCAGGAAAACCCCTTATGTTGATATATCCTTCTGGTATAAGTGAAAACTGTAGAGAAAAGATAGAAAAGGAAGTGTAATAATGTCTTTAATAGAAAAAATACATGAAAATTCAAATGTGCTTGCAGCAACTAGTTGCTCAGGTTAAGGGACCTTTGTGGTTAGAAAACAGATATAGAAAGTAACCTGAATTTTTATGGTTAATATTTTTCTTATGATATTTCATTTTATTACTACTAAATTTTGCATCATGATTCTATATTAGCTGACTCAGAACTTAAAATAATTATATAAATACAAAATTTATTGTTAAAATTAAAAGTATGTTTGAGCATGGTCATACATGCTTGTAATCCCAGCATTCCGTTTGGGAGGTGGAGACCAGAGGATCACAGTTCAATTTGAGAACAGCCTCAGCTACTTAGCAAGGCCCTTTGCAACTCAGTGAGACCCTGTTTCAAATAATTAAAAATACTAATAAATATGGCTGGGAGTGTAGCTCAGAGGTACAATTCCCCCATGTTCTATCCCTGGTACCACAAAAAATAAATAAATTAATTAAAAGCATATATTTTAATAAATATTTTTAAGCATTTAAAATGTTTAAATAGAAACATTTAAGAAAAATGGCTTTTGAAAGAAAAAATATTTTTACAGTGAACTTTTGTGCTAGAAAATTGAGGTAGGTCTCTATTAGCTGATATTGAAAAATAAACAAAAGTTTATGTGTTTGTGTGTGTGTATGATACTATCCTATGTAAAAATGAAGACATAAACATGGTGTATATATGTGCATAAAATTTTCAGTAAGGATACCCAAAAAGGTATAGTGACAAACTCTGGGAAATGAAACTCAGCTACTTTAGATTAAGCAGGTAGATAGACATTGATTGGTTACTCTCTATCATGTTCTGTTGAATTTTTTAAAAATATAGACATGTTGCCGGGCGTGGTCGCTTGGGAGGCGGAGACAGGAGGATCGCGCAGGTTCGAAGCCAGCCATGCTGGCGTAAGAGACCCTGTTTCAAAAATATAAAATAGGTCTGGGAGTGTAGCCCGGAGGAAGAAGGGCTTCCAGGAACCCCAGTACCACCAAAAAAAAAAAAAAAAAAAATATATATATATATATATATATATATATATAGAGAGAGAGAGAGAGAGAGAGAGAGAGAGAGAGAGAGAGACATGTTTTAGTTTTATGAAAGGAAAAATAAGAGAAAAAAGTAATTAAGAAAGGGAAGAAGAGAAAGAGAAAGTGAATAATCCTATCCCAAAACAATGAGAAAGTACTATTCTCCAAGACACCAAGTATCAGAAAGTGACCAATTTGTAGATCAAGATCTCTGGGCAATGTTTTAATCATTTATTTTTAATAACAATGTGTCCTAGAGATAATATCTTTAGAAAGTGAAGTGAAAGTGAAAGACCTAATGTGATAATTTTCAGTTAAGTACCCTTAGTAAAGGACATCTCCTTGGCACTCAAGAAGAGTTGCTGAGCGTGGATTTTATTTAAGTTATTGAATGGATCCCATTCTTCAAGTCTCTCAAGCACAACACCTAATGCCTAATTTAAAGGATAAGTTTATGTAAAATGCTGATTAGGTCATTACCAAAATATACCATTAAAATGCTATTAAGGTTTTTCTGTTTGCTAACTTTCTCTTTTACTAATTTGAAACATTAAACAATATTGTCTTATAGCAAGGTTGATAATTTGAACCTAAGCTTTCCACTTAAGTGCTGAGATTCAAGTTCTGCCAACAAGCTAAACAAAAGCAAACATTGAAAATATATTTTTTGTTTCACAGATGGTCTATTTAGGATATTTATTCAAATTAATGACCAGCATACATCATATACCGTACATTTTAAGGTCAACTGGGCTAGATACCTAGCTCCTAAAGTGTTAATTTTTATAATATTTTATACATGCAACATTTGGCATCTGTAAATGAATAAAAATATACAAAACTTCAGAAATAATTTATAATTTCATGAAAATATTATAAGTATATTCAAAACAAGCTGCTAATTTATATCATTAAAATGTTCCTTTGTGAGCCATTTCAGAATTGCCAACATAGTATGTTTTCTCCTATATGTTTTTTAAAATATTTTTACAAAAGATAAAAGTTATAAACATAGGAGGGATTATTTAAGAAGCCTGGTGTGGTGGTACATACCAATAACACAGTACTTGGGCAGCTGTCTTGCCAACTTAACGAGGCCCTTAGTAACTTAGTGGTGCTTGCTTTGTGGCCCAGGATGTGATCTATTTTGGAGAAGGTTCCACGAGCTATTGAGAAGAATGTGTATTCTCTGTTTCTTGTTGAAATATTCTTTATATGTCTATTAGGTCATTTGGTTTGCAGTTTTCTTTAATTCTGAAGTATTTACTCATCTTTTGCCTTGAGGATTGATCTAGTGGCATGGAAGATGTGTTAAAATCTCCCAATATTGTTGTATTTGGGTCTATTTGAAATCTGATGTCCTGTAGGGTTTGTTTTACAAAGGTGGGTACACTCACATTTGGGGCATAAACATTTACTATCATTATATCTTCTTAGTGAATTGTTCCCATTAATAAAAGGAAGTACCCTGCTTTGTCTCTTCTAATGTGTTTTAGGTTAAAGGCTGTTTTATTGGATATCAGTGTTGCTAACCCTGCACGTTTTTGGTCTCTATTAGTATGATATATCTTTTTCCATCCTTACACATTTAATCTATGAATGTCTTTGGCTCTAAGGAAAGTTTCTTGAAAGCAGTATATAATTGGATTATGTTTTTTTAATACACATTGCCAGTCTGTGTCTTTTAACTGGTGAGATAAGTTCTTTGATGTTCAGAGTTATTATTGAAATATAATTTTTGTTTTCTGTCATTTTGTGTTCTATCTTCTGTTTGGTATAATGTTATTTCTTCTTTACTTAGTTGTCCCACTGATCAACTTCATCTCTTCTCTGGTTCTGAAATGTGCTTCTTTTTTCTTTTTTATGGTTTATTTCTTTAAGTATTTTCTCTTAGTAGTAGCTTTGTATTCATGAATTTTTTGAGATTCTGCTTGTCTTGAAACACTTTTGTTTCTCCATCAATTTTGAATAACTTTTCTGAATATAACAGTTTTTGTTAGAATTTGTTTTCTCCCAGGGTCTGGATCACATCATACCAGTCTCTCCTGGCATTCCTGACATAGGTTGTATAGTCTGGAATAACCCCCCCCCCCCATATGTCACCTATACTTTACTTCTCATTGCTTTCAAGATTTTTTTCCTTGGCCTCTATGTTGGTCATTTTGATTATTACATGGCGTGGGGAGGTCCTTCTTTGATCTTAACAGTGTTCGGTAGGTCTCCTGAATGTGTATGTCCAAGTCCCTTTCCGTGTTTGGAAAATTCTCTGAAATTATTTCTTCAAGGAGAGTATGAAAACCCTTGATCTGTATATACCTCTATCTCTTCTTCAATACCTTTTATCCATAAGTTAGTACATTTCACATAGTCTCATAGTTGTTGGATATTTAGGTTGTGTTGCTGTAATGACTTCTGAATGTTCTTGACTGTGCTTTAAGTTTTGAATGAACTTTCTTCTAACAGTGATATTCTGTTTTCCATTTCATTTAATCTTCCATAATTTCTATCTCTATCTTCATTTTATTTATTGAGTCTTTCATTTCATTCTAGACCTCTTTCTGAATTTTTCTTAGTGTTTACATTTCTTCTTTCATTTTCTGTACAATTGCTTTGAGGCCTTTCATCATATTGTAGATAAGAATTTGGAATTCTTCTTGGATTTCTTGTAAGTCAATATTCATTATTTCCCTTATTTACTCACTGTTCCTTGTTCTCATATTTTCAGGGTTCTCAGGCTTGGTTTTCTGATGTCTTGGGATCTTCTCTTTTGTGTGTGATTGTGTGGGTATTCTGTCTGATCCAATCTTAGTAGTAGGAATTTAGAGGTGTCATCAGATAAGCAGTGCATTCTGAAATGGTGAGGGTTGTATAAGGAAAGAGATGCTGGGGTAATGGGTACAGGAGTAAGGTAAAGTAGAGGATATGATTAGGTTGAGTAAGAAGTTAAGTATATTAAAGTAGAATCTGGTTGTGAATGAGAGAAGGTTAGATAGCAGGACTCTTGTAGTTAGTAAAATATTTAAGTATGGGGATATGAAATAGCTTGAATAGATAACAAGGAGATACAGTAAGGAAAAAAAAAGTTTTAAGAGAAAAGAGTAGATAGACTAGAGGAAGTTTGTAAAAGGAATGAGGGGAAGAAGCAAATAAACATGAACTAAGTAACTAACTCACAATCAGAAATCAAAGACAAAAAACAACCAAAAGAAAAAAAGGAATGAGAAAGAGAGAAAAAAAAGAAAGGAGCATAATAAAATAAAAAAGAAGCTGGGCATCGTGGCGCATGCTTGTAATCTCAATATTTTGGGAAGCTGAGACAGGAGGATTGCAGTTTGCAGATGGCCTCATCTACTTACTGAGGCCCTTTGCATCTCAGTGGGACCCTGTTTCAAATAAAGAATAAAAAATAGGGTTGGGGATGTGGTTGGGAGATAGAATGCCCCTGGGTTCCATCCCTAGTACCACACACAAAAAAATCTAGCAACAGTATGAGAGAAAAAGAAAAACAAACAAACAAACAAACAAACAAACAAAAAACCAAACAGAAGTCCACTAATTTACTTATATAGGGAAGGGCCCCATATAATATCTCTATGTTTGTTCACTGTGGTAGATTCTGGAGTATATTCCAATGTTCAGTAACCTTTTGTCAGCTTTTGGACCCACTCTCTAAGTGTTTGTGCCCCTCTCTAAAAGCTTTGTGTTTAGATATCAGTGTGTTGCACCAGCAGAGGTCATCCATTGTAGTCTTGGATTAACCCGCTGTTACCCTCTGTAGGTACCTTTCCTTGAGCATCTTTCCTGTGTCTCTGGAGATTCTAAATAGACTACCAAAAGGATGAGCCACTTAATCTTAGCCCCTGAGGTCCCACAGCTGCTCTGGGTGGTCTTTTGCCTTTGTTGAGTCCTGAGTAATGCAAATGATTAGCTGGCAGTCCTGCTGCTGGGTCTCTGGAGGGCATGTTGCACCACTGTGGGTGCTGCTTCTGGTAAGCGCATGGATTTTTGGATCTTTTTAGCATCCTTTTTGTGTGGTGCTGGTCGCTTAAGATGTTGGAGCTCTGGTGCTGCTTTCTGCACTTCAAGTTCTTGGATTATTTTGGGGGGATTTCTTGGGGCTGCAGCATTGAAGTCGGCAGTGCTGGATTAAGCTGGAACTCTTGGTTCAAGCCAACAACCTGAAATGGTCTACTTTGGATTTTCAATTGTGCAAAGTCCACCCGTCAGAAGTGTTCAGTAACTTTCAGCTTAGTATTATTAGATTTCCAGTCAGGTTTTGGTGTTCACTCTAGTCTCATTTGTCTTGTTCCATTACCTTTGATAAACAAGAATTGTAAATCTTTAAAATTCAGTCTTGTCATTCAATATTTACTCTGATTCTAATTTATTTCCTTTAAGATACTCATCATTTTGTGTTTTCCCTTCTTATTTTGTCAGAGTTATAATAGCTGTTTCAATTAAAATAAATCCTAGGGTCTGAGCATATAGCTCAATTAGAGATTTATTTAAAAAAAAAAAACACTTTTGCCCCCAAATCAGAAACTGTAAAATGACCAAATGCCAGAAATAATTATATTTTACATTATACATGCTGGATTTTATTAATTTTATTTAATTGAAAAAGCCTAAATATTAGTACCATAAAATACTCTATTGAGTATGATGGTATACACTTATATAGGCATACTTTAATTTTGCATTTATAAATCTATATAAAATTTTGAGAATTTGGGGAAATACAATTAAAATATTTATCGACACTGTGATTTAGTAAATCTAATCTATCTTCAACTATATTTTTCCTTCAAATATGTGAAAGCTTTAAATATTTTCTTCTAGGTTCATACATTTTTAAACCTTGGTGTTCAAAGTTCATCATTTTCAGTTGCCATGGTTTCTAGATTTTCCAACACACATCTGTAGAAACTGTGATTAGTCAGTGCCTCTATTAAATCACAGTATATAACACTCAACAGTCCTTTGGGGTATTATTAGCCCACTGTTTTATGGCAATTATTTACCCCTTTAAGAAGCAAAAGAGCCTAGAGTCAAGGAATAGGCATTCTTAGTCATGCTTTGAATCCTAGTTCTATTATTTCTACCTGTATTTTCTTAATCTTCTAAATGGATTAATAAAAAAAAAAAACTTTGGATGAATAACACAAGCCAAGCACTTAAAACCAGAACCATATTTTGCTCCAAACACATTGAAGTATTTTTTTCTCTTTTGTCTGTGATATCTTAAAATTTAGTCTAAAATAATTATATTGTTTTCTCCTATTAGAATGAAAGTATACACATTCATATTGACTCATGACATAAACAAGCTGAACTTCTTAGCATATTTTACATGAATTCATAGCACACCACGTATCCCTTACTCAAATGAATGTATACTTGAAAAAAATTGAAGTTAGTTATTTTTCTTGATGTACTCAGAAGTAATAGAACATTTCAAATCTATGTTCACTTGAAGTTTTTGAGCTCTTTTTTCTTTAGTGTGAATTTGATAATTATGCATTCTTAAATTTTGGTGAAACTTTTGATTCAAGAGTTTTATTATATTTGATCTTATTTGTCTAGCACTGTTCTATCTTTGTGATAGATTAGATTCAATTTGGGACAAAATACAGTCAATCTTTTTATAGTTTAAAATAAAGGTTCATGTCCTCTACTTATTCAAAGTAGGGCAGCCTCATTTCTTCTTAATAGGAGACAGGCCTGTTGTAGAAACTGCACTTAGGGCACATGGGAGTAATCAGGTCAATTAGAAAACATTCTTCTAAATTCTGTGTCATTTTCTTTTTTTTGTGATTTAATCAGAATTAATTCTAGCAAATGTATACATGTATAAAATATATACATTTAAATATATATAATTATTACTTCCTTAAGTATAAAATGATCAGGATTATTATAAAAAACTTGTTTCAAGTGCTGCTGGATCAAAATAAAATTACATTTTATAATAAGTGAAATATATACTATTATTAGTAGTATGATTGGTTCTGTTACTATGGTAGCAATTTTTATTATTAATTGAATAAGCTGTACTTTCATTGGCTTTATTTATTTGAAAATCAGAATTATAAAAAATGAACTAAATATTTTTTTTACTATATGATATGTATAGGTGAAGAAAACTTATGGAGGTACCCAAGTGACACATGCATCTCTTACAATTATCTCACATGTTGAAAAAACATACTTTCTCTTAATTTCCACTTTGTCCATATGCTTTATGTTATCCATTCCAGCCTCATTCAAGATACAAAAAATACATTTACCAAATGACTTTGAATGTAAATGTTAGTATGTGCTTTATGTGATTCTTTTTCTGTCTTTTGTCATCATTACTTTTTAAATTATTATTATCCTTTTCCTATTTATTATTTCCTGTTTAGTAAAGTCTATCTACTTAAAATTATTTAAAATACAAAGACAGTATCTACTCTACATGCTTTTCTTTTGTCAAAATCTTTAAGTACATCAGAGCACAAACGTGTGGATTGTTCTCTGTGAAAAAGTCAAGTGAAATAATTAACTAGAATGGAAATGTCAGACTCTGGCATTCAGTTCTAGACTTACTTTAAAGGTTGTGATGTACGTAGATATCACTTGGAGTGCACACTGGAGTGCAGACACAATGCATCCTACCTTAAGTGACTTTGGTTTTATGATTCTGGATAGATTTGGCAATTTTGCTTCAAACAAGGTTTTATTCATTGTCACAGGTAGCTGTGAACTTTTCTAAAAGAAAAAATTATCCAAAGAAATTAAGCCCTAGTCTTAGGCCTGGCAATGACAATGAGGAAAATGAGGTTACTGACTATAACTAAGATACCTTTGGTCATGATGCCAGTGCTTCTCCAATTGTTTATGCTCCTTGATCTTTATTGAATAGAAATTAGCAGTTGAGTCAGATGGTTTAAAACAGGTCACTTTCATGGTTTGTTTGCTAATACATAGAAAGTGTTAAATTATTCCTAAGAGCCAAAGGGATTCAACTTTTCCTCCTCAGTATTATGTAAATATTTTATCATTGATAATAGAATTGATATGTAGTAGAACAATGAAGCTTCTAAAAAACATGCCCACCTTGATGAGTTTAGAGAAATATTGAACATTTTCATGAGTAAATTTGTTAGAGTATTTCCTGGCATGAAGCTTAGGTATCTTCATCCATATACATAGTTATCCTCAGTTAATCAAGCAATATGTAACATATAATAATGTTTCATTTAGGAGGTGAAATAAATCAACAATGATTGTAAACTAATAATAAAGATAAAATATTTGTAATTCATCCTGTAAATACATCCCAGCCAAAAGATACAGGGATGTGTTGAATTAATTAGGGTTTTATTTTTTTTTACTACTGAGATGTATTGGCTTCCTCTAAATTATTTTTCACTTCAACATAACCATTGGAAAAAGATTTCTATGCTGAAATTTATATAAAATTTGTCAGGAAGGTTGTTGAGCTTTATCAGAACTTAAAAGCAAACCTACCACTACCACATATTATACTAAATTAATAAAATCTTAACATCAGGAGTTTTAAAACAAAATAAATAAAAGCTAGAATTACAAAGTCAGGTAATCATTAAAAATTCAATGGCTAGACTATAAAAACCAATGTGATAACATACAGTTTTTCAGAAAATTTTTTTGGCTATAATTAAGGAATGATAATTATGTGTACTCACTTGAAGTTCCACATGTGTATGAGTGAAAATAATTATATATTTCTTTTTTTTTTTTTGAGGCACTGGGGATGGAACTCAGGGGGCATTCTACCTCCAAGCTACACCTACCTCACTAAGTAGCAGCTGAGGCAGTCGGCAAACCGTGATCCTCAGGTCTCAGCCACCGGAATGCTGGGATTACAAGTGTATGCAACCGTGTCCGGCTCATATTTCTTTTTTTTCTTTTTAGTATACTTTCATGAGCTGGGTGTAGTGCCACAGACTTGCAATCCTAGTACTTGGGAGGTTGAGACAGGAGGACATAGACAGCCTCAGCTACTTAGGCCTTCTGCAACTTAGTGAGAACTTGTTTCAAAATACCGAATATAAATAGGCCTGGGGGTGTTATTACAGTGATAATAACTGCTTTTGTTTTTAGTGATGGCAAAAGTAAGAAGGAATAGGAAGAAGTTCTTCTACAATATTTGGAGATATTTGGCTATATTTATATATTAAGAAATATATCAAGTGAAAACAGGTGCACTTAGTTAATCAGAATTAAAATTGCAAGGAAAAAGAAGAGCCTCAGGGAATTTTCTTTATGAGGTCACATAGTACAAGTTCAATTCTTTCTATTTGTATTTCTCAGACCATGTTTAGTGAATAATTCATGATTTAAAAATCCCCTCCTAATCAGTTCTAAATCAGAGTGTTAACCTACTAAGTGACTAGTAGACATTTTTTGCTAGGAAGAATAAGTCACTACTATGCTGTATTTGCACATTCATTCCTATAGAAAAATCCAAATATGTATTTGACGATAGCTGAATTACCAAAGGAAATATAATTGGGTAAAAGGTAGTCCACCTTAAAGGCTAATACCTTAAGCTCTGGAAACCTCAATTCTCCATCTCTAAAAAGATGAATGATTGCCTGATGAACTAAAAAAATCTCCTTTCAACTATTCATGGAATCCTTCCCTGTTAACAATATTCCACTATGGATTTTCTTTTTAGAATCAGGTCACAATTATTGATAATTTTGCATCTGGAAATATAATCAATTAAGTGATATTTTATTCTAGGATAGTATTTGATGAGATTAATAAACTATATTGTCCTTTATACCATCTTTTTAGAGGTTAATCTTTCTTTTGGAACTCAGCTTCTCAAATTTCAAATTTAATTCACCAGAAAGCTTATCCCAGATCTGGTAGTTCTGGGAAAGAGACCAGAGACAATATTCTGAGAAATACTTCCCTAAGGAATTCTGTCCATAATTAATCTCATTCACAATATGTGATTTTACAAGTTGAAGTCTGAGATTTGTCAACATCTCTCTGAAGGCTGTCTAGCTAGTGATTTTTTTTTAAATGACATTTACTCATGGATAAGAATGACTTAACGGAAGCCATAACTTTAAAGTTTAAACAAGTTACATGATTATTTTGTCTCTAGACAAGTAAGAAGCCCAAGTCAATCAAATATCTGTACTTTTACTAGGAACCTCGGTTGACATTTAGTTCTCAGTCCGTAACTCTTTTAATATTATTATTCAGCTTTAAAATTTGGGGGCAAATAACCCTTGAATCCAAAAATGTCTCTTACAGGAAAGAGAACTAAGTGGTTTGCCCACAGTGACACAGTTCTATGGCTGAGTTTAAATTCAAACCTCATGATATTTTGCCCAGTCATTTATCAAATGTGACACATTAAGGAGCCAGCAGGAGAAAAATATAAAATGAAAAACTATTTCAACCCAAGTGAAATGTAGATTTTAACTGACAAAATTACTCATTTTTGTATTGACCCATTTCCTAAGATAATTTCAGCATGGATAATTCTAAATAAATTTTAAATCCAAGTCATAGATAGTTGTCCTTAGAAGTAATTATTTATTTGACTTCAAAGCAGAGAAGTTCACAAAGATAAATAAATGGTAAAAATGACCTATGGAGAATATAAATTGCTCCATATTCAATTGAATTACTTGAGTTTTTAAGAATAAGCATATTTATGGCAGCCTTATCTAAAACCATTAGAAACATTAATCCAAAAGAATTTATTTACATGTTCAATGCATTCTGATGTTTACTAAATCAGTCAATAAAATATATTTGTTGTTTGCAGAATATTATGGTGCATGCCTTGTGAGTAGGTGACCTGGACTTTGAGATTAAGAAACTAAAATGCTGCATTTTACATTTTATTTCATACCTAATACATTAGGATATCTCGATATTTGTTCATTAATAAAATTGTAGGACATACTTCTGAATTTAATAGGCAAAATATATACAGATATTTACATTTTTTTATTTTGTATGTAGCAAAGTAATTTCCCCTTGTCTACCATTTTTATTACCATGATTTGGATTATCCACAATCCAATATTAAATGAAAAGTTCAAGAAATAAGCACTTTGTAAGTTTGAATGTTTTGTATACCTTTCTGTGGTGTTTGATAAAATCTGCCACCTCACACTGTCCTGTTTGGGATATGAGCCAACCCATTGTCTGGCATATTCACGTTATATATCCTATTATCTATTAGTCACTTAGTGACTGGGTTGTCAGTTCAACTGTTATGGTATAGCACCATGCTTATATTGATGCAAACTTTATTTTATTTAATAATTCTCACAAAGCACAAGAGTAATGATGCTGGTAATTCAGGTATGCTAAGGAGAAGCTATAAAATGCTTCTTTCTCAGGTAAAAAGGTGAAAGTATTTGGCTCAATGGAAAAAATTATATTTTGGGTTTTCTAAAATCTATAGTAAGGACAACCTTCAATCTGTGAAATTGTGAAGAAGAAAAGAGAAATTCATGCTAGTTTTGCTATCACACCCGGAACTCCAAAAGTTATGACCTCAGTGTGTGGTATTTGGTTAAGATAGAAGAGGCATTAAATTACAGAGTTCTGTGCCACCCACAGTTTCAGGAATCTATTGAAAATCTTGAAATGTATCACTCACCGATAAGATAAAAATACTGTGTTTATTACTTAGAAAGGAAGATAACAGTAGATATAAAATATTAAAAGAGTAAGTGAAAGCTTCCAAACTACCAGAATTGGGAAAGTTTTGTGAAAACAGTTTGTATAACTGCTAAACTGAAATCTAAGTTATGTTTAAATAAAGCATCAAAGACTCCAGATAGTCAGTTGTATCTTTGCAAAGTCATTGACATGAGCAATACCTGTCAGTTTATACCAAATTGTATTGGACTTTTTAATTCTGGGTTTAGGATTTTTACCTTTATTCTCCTATATTTTCATTTGGTCCTAACATGCTCTTTAACCATATCAAACTCTAACTGAATATTTTATATTTAGGATTTTTACCTTCTTGGTAGCTTAATATTTATCATACAACCAATAATATTTCTAATTATATGAAATTCAATGAATTATATAAAACAAATGATATAAAAACTGTGGATTCATTCTTCATTTCCTAAATGTTTATATCTGCCAATTGCTATGTGTTAAGACAATTTGTTATATTTTAATATAAATTAAAATTATTTTTATAATTTAAGACAAGATATTTAAATATCTATTATAATTACTGAAAAAAATAGTGATTTATTTCTAACTGAACTCTGATACTAACAAACTTGACAAAACATATCCAAATACAAACTTATCTTTATATTTCATGTCAAACAAATAGGCGTGATTTTTAACCCCTCTAAGAAAGAGATTAAACAAATCAATGTTTCAAATTCAAAGGAAAGCCTGGCCATGCAGTCATAAATTTGTTCAAAATATGTTTTCTACTTGAAACAAGAAAATTGTTGGTTTCTTATTAAGTTATTTTCATGCCAATGTTATTTAATCCTGCTTAAAAGTAGATGATATATAGTATATTTCACTGATTTCTATTTGCTGACTTATTTAATTTAATTTTTATTTCATTATTTTTAATTTTTAATTTTAGACATACATTTTAATGGTGTACAAGATGGTAGAGGCGTGCATGCAAACATCACTCATTTAGTCCTCCAATTTCCTCCTCATTTGATATTTTAATGAATGTACATCATGTACATAAGGAAATCTCTGTCTTCCCCCTCCTATCCACGTGTTAGGTTATCTTATTTGCTTATCTATGGTTTCCCCTTCTTTTTTTAGAGTTTCTTCTATGATCCATTTTCTCCCTGGCTTCCACATATTAGGGAGAGCATCTGATTTCTTACTTTTTGTGACTAACTAATCCTCACTTAGCATGTTTTGCAGTTCCATCCATTTATCTGTAAATGACATAATTTTGTTCTTTATGGCTGAGCAAAATTCCATTGTGCACATATCCTATAGTTTATAATCCATTATTCTGTTGAGGAACATCTTTGTTGGTTCATAGTTTGGCAACTGTGAATTGTAAGGCTATGAACATAAATATTCATGCATTAGTTTGGTAGTTTGGTTTCTATTATTTTGGGTAGATACCCAGAAGGGGTATTGCTGGATCATATGATAGATTTGTTTCTATTCTTCTGAGGATCCTCCATACTGCTTTCCAAAGTGGTTGCACTAATTTATAATCCCACCCACAGTAGATTATAGTTTCCAATTCTCCACATCCTCACCAGCATTTGTTGTTTGTTTTTTTAATGATTGTTGTTCTAATTGTGCTAGATGAAATCTAAGGGTAGTTTTGATTTGCATCTCTCTGATTGCTAATGATATTGAACATTTTTTCATGTGTTTATTGGTCATTTGAATTTCTTATTTTGTTAAATGTTTACTTCACTTGTCCATTTTTTATTGGGTTATTTGTTTTCTTTGTGTTGAGCTTCTTGAGTTCTCTCTATATTCTAGACATTAGTCTTCTATCAGAGGGATAGCTGTCAAAATATTTTCTTATGCTGTTGGCTCTCTGTTGAGGTTCTTGATAGTTTTCTTTGCTGTACAGTAGCCATTCATTTTAATTCAGTCCTCCTTTAAATTTCTGGTGCCTTTTGGGTCTTGTTGAGAATGTTTCTATCTGTGCCTATGTGTTGAAGTGTTGAACTTATGCCTTCTTTAAGGAGCTGAAAGGTCTCTGTTATGATATTTTATTATTCTTATTCATGATTTGAAAATAAGGGCTAAGGTAGAGCAAACCTATTTTTTTTCTACTAAAGATATTTAAAAGGTCAGAAAACTATGTATAAGAAGATGCCCAGGCTCACTTGGAGGGTCAGGATAAACAATTGCTATTAAGCCACATATAAGAAACTGATGGAATTGAAAAGGCAGAATTGAACTGACAGAATTGAACAGGGAGAAGAGAGATAGAGAGAGAGAGAGAGAGAGAGAGAGAGAGAGAGAGAAGAGAGAGAGAGAATGTGAGAGAGAGAGAGAGAGAGAGAGAGAGAGAGAGAGAGAGAGAGAGTGAGAGAATGAGAGAGAACGAACGAACTTAGGAAAATGTGGAGAGGGATTTTAAGGAATTCACTGTGAAGTATGCATTAAAGGTCCTTTCATTATCTCCCATTACATCTTCAGAAAATTATACTTTTCTTACAAGTACTTATACAGGAATGAGCCTATTTGAGAGCACTAAAATTGTTCCAAATGGGAAGAACTCCCATCTAATTTTCACACCATCAATAAATCTTTTTTGAATGTGTTCTGTGTATGAGGAAGCCTCTGGGAAGGACAGACTGTTTCTCTCACAAGTGACCATTTTCCCACCTCTTCAGTGTGAGCAGAACCCATGAATAATGTGTGTTGAGATATTGTGTCCATAATTGTATTGCTAAATAATTTGACTGTAAAGTAATCAAAGGGTGATTATTCTGGATGGGCCCCAACCAATTCTAAGCTAGACATGGTGGTACACACCTTTAACCCCAAAATTGAGAGTCTCAAACAGGAGAATCATAGATTAGAGGCCAGCCTCAATCCAAGGCTCTTAGCAATTAGTAAGACCTCATTTCATTAAAAGAAAATAAAAAAGCACAGGACTCAGGTTATATCTCAGAGGTAGAACATCCCTGGGTTTCATTATTTCCAGTAAAACACACACACACACACACACACACACACACACACACACACACACACACCACAGGGGGGGGGGAGAGAGAGAGAGAGAGAGAGAGAGAGAGAGAGAGAGAGAGAGAGAGAGAGAGAGAGAGAACACACCTAGGAAGGTTTAAAGAGGGGAAGAACCTGAAAGCAGCCTATAGTCCCTAAGAACAGTATTTGGACAATGGATAGAAAAGATTGGGGGCCTCAGTTATGTAGCTGCAAGGAAATAAATATTTCCAAAAAAACTGGGAAAGTGAACTTTTCTCAAAATCTTTAGAATGCAGCTACATCTGGATAATACCTCAATTTCAGCTTTGTGAGATTCTGAGTGAAGAACCTAAGTTGAAACTGATAAGTTTGTGTTTTTTTAAGTAAATTAAATTGTGATAATTTGTTAACACAAAAATAAAAATCTAAGCATTCTATGGTTTTCTCGCAGTGGCTTTCTTTCTTTGTGTTTTCATGATTTTAATAATTAAAAAAATTTTCCTTGAGATAATTCAATCAGTTTGTCAATAATCACATTGACTATCCCATAATAGGCCAACCACCCATACCATTTCAAAATTTAGTGCCACATAAGGCATAATAAATAATTAGTTATAATAGTTAGGATTCACTTAGTACTATCTAATAAATACTACTTCAAGTATTTTTTCATGCATTAACATATCTATTCATCATAGCCATTATAATTAACTTCACCCCATAATTTGTGAACAGAGAAATTCAATAATTTTCCTATCATCACAAAGTTAATAAACAGCAAAGCTAGAGTTTGAAAATTCAAGAGGTCTGGTTTTAGAGTGTGTGAGTTTAAACTCTTACAAACTGCCTCTCTTGAAACAGCTTTGCAGAAAGTTATATGAACAAGTAAGTACCAGACATATTTAAATGTACCGTATTTTGAAGTCAGTTTCCTGGTTGTCTGATAAGTTGCAGAGGTTATTTTGTGTGGAATTTTATCACTGTTTAGGGAATATTTCAAAAGTCTCACAAAGATTGAAAATTTCAAGAAACAGTTCCTATACCAAAAATGACAGTTCTCAGAAAAGTTCCAGAGGTACAGATGAAAAATCAGTGCTTCTAAATGTGAATGTTTAGCCAGGTGTAGTGGTGCTCTCTTGTAATCCCAGAGTTTGGGAGGCTGAGACAAGAGGATCGCACAGGTTTGAAGCCAGCCTCAGCTACTTAGGGAGTATCTCAGCAACTTAGTGAGACCCTGTTTCCAAATAAAATATAAAATAGGTCTGGGAGTGTAGCCCAGAG
>NC_137791.1:60875959-61033459 GCF_963383645.1 Muscardinus avellanarius | reverse complement strand
TTCCAGAAAGAAAGAACATGTTCAGAGAAACAACAGTATCTAAATATAAAATGAAATAAAATCCACACATTTTGAGTAAGTAAAAAAAAAATACACAAGAACCAATTGCCAATGCTAAAATTATTTGAACAAGAACATTTAAAAATTTTATTGAATTCGAATCCAAGGGTAAACAAATAGGTCAAATCTCCATGCAGAAAAATTTCAAGTAGGTCATGTAGCTAGTTCTCCTTTAAGGAGATAGAGCATAGTCCCCATATCTTAAGTGTGAGTCACACATAGATTTTCCTTCTAAAAGGGTACAATAAGGAAAAGAGAAAAAAAGATGAAATTTTCAGTGAAAAAACATTACTTCAACATCAACATTGATGAGTTATGTTGATAGTGGGAATGAGTTAATAAGACTGGAACTTTATCTGTATGTTTTTTCTCCAAAAAATTTTAAAATTTTTTAATGATTAAAATAAATTCTTATAAATTCCAATTTGAGTATAATCCACAAATTTCTGAACATAGCTTCTAAAAACTATCAAGTCACTCAAAAACAAGAATGTTTGTAAAACTATTATAGTTATGTGGTATCTAAATGGGCTCTTGGAACAGAATAAGGACATTAAGTAAAACCTAAAACAATCTGATTAAAACATGAACTTTAAGCAATAATAGTGCATCAGTATAAGATAATATTTTTACAAATATACTACTGTAATTTATCAAGTATTAGAGAAATATGAGAGGTGGAGTCTATGGGAAATCTGTACTATTTTCAAATAATTTGTTATAAATCTCAAACTATGATAAAATAATAATTAATAAAAAGTTACATTTTATAGATGAAAAGATTCCCTGACATACTTACATTCGAAATGTTTTGGTACTAGAGCTACTTATAGACCCAATTTTCTCTTCTGTCCTTGTTTCTAGTTCACAGAATTTTAAAACTGGATTTAATTTAATCACTATATACATCATGTAAATCACATAAAAATCCTCATTGAAAATTTCTGTATATATAAAACTATTCTAAAATAAAATGTTTATTTTTAAAAATTCATGATGTAGTATAGACATTTTCCTGAAAATTTGAAGTTTTAAGTTGACATTTTAAGCCATTTCTGTTTTTAGGTGTCACATGTTTGGAAAGACTCTGACAGTACTATTATTGCACCCTTGGAAAAGAAAATGTTCTTTTTCTTTTCTCAATAATTTAAGTTTTACTTACTAAAGAAAGTTGTGGTAAATGTGTCCACATGAGAACATATGTTTTCAACTTTAAATAATTCTCAGAGTAAAAATGTTGGTGGAACCCAGGAGCTCTAACTAAAATTCAGCTTCAGTGAACATTGCTAGAAGAACTGATATTTTTAGACTACCTGCCCTTCAATATTACCTCATTTTCTGTCTCGAATGGTAAAATGGCTTTATTACACTTTGTTATCAAGAAGGTCAATCATCAGGTATTAGGCAACAGGGTTTATGTTCCTATCTTTTATTTAAGATGTTTCTTCACAAATTAGTTTTCATCTTTAGCAAAATTATTTCCCGAATCCTAAGGTGGGATTATGTTACCTTTTGCTCCCTTAGTGGTTTCAATATAATCAACAGTCAGTAGGTTAGCATATATTTTTCAAATACTTAGTATGTTGAGAATCGGCTCCTGGCTTTTTAACTGTGACCCTCAACTCCTTGAGGGTGGAGGGTATTTTCTTTTCATTTTAACCCCCCACCCTCTGCCACACACACACACTTGTCAGAGTTCTTGGCATATTATAAGTGTTCTGAGAAGAAAAAACAATGTGGTCTCTAATAGAGAAGAGCATTTTCAAACTACAAAATGTCGTTTAAAACTAAATTTTTTGAGGATATATTTCTTTGCTTAAACTCCTTTTCCTTAGCAATGTCTTTTTCACCTGCTGTAAGTCCTTGAGATGAATTTGCCTTATATGATAAAGAAACGACATGGTTGCTTAATGCTTTCACATATATATGGTATTGATCAAGTTCTTATCAATCCATACACATATCTTGAGAAAAAGTAGAAATTATTCCTTATTTGCTTAAATAGATTGGATTCCTGTTTTCTAAAGATAAGTTTCAAAGGTTACCACTGTATGTTTGATGACTAGGACTGCCTCTAATACACAGCTATGTGCTAATGTGTAATGCTTGGATACAGCTCAGCAGAGTTAAACAGAATTATGAAGTAAATATAAAATGTAGTTAAAATATGGTTATCTTAATATTCATTGTTTAATTACATAGATATTATAATGTCTGTGTTGGGGTGGAGGAATGATTAGGCAAATAGAGACATTTTATTCATTCAAATTCCCCAAAATTCAGGTTTGATTTAAACATGCATGAAAATTTAAAAACAAATCTTGAGCCAGGAGTGGTAATCCCCGCGTTTGGGAGGCAAAGACAAGAGGATCGCGCTGGTTTGAATCCAGCCTTACATGCTTAAGAGATCCTGTTTCCAAAATAAAAATATAAAATAGGTCTGGGAGCGTAGCCAGTAGTTAGAGGGGTTTCCAGGAACCCCAGTACCATAAATAAATAAATAAATAAATAAATAAATAAATAAATAAATAGATGTCTTGATATATTATGTCATCAGGTTTTGTAAAAATGATTTTAACATATGAAAAGCTAGACATTGCTCACATTCTAGATATTTAACTCACATCAGTTTTTTTTCTTGTTCAGTCCTTATTGCATCTTTCACAGTGATAAAACAGAACTTGAAGGGGAATGAAAAGTAATGAAAACCTATCTTCATAAAGTGGTACAGAAAAATCTTATTGCTATTTTTTTCTTCCCAAATTCTAGCAATTCTAAATCATTGTGGCATATATATATATATATATATATATATATATGTATATATGGCATAATTTTGGTTAAAACATACATATATATATAATCATGTGAACCATCAGTAGGTATTTCAAAATTATAAATTGGGAAAATATTTAAAAAATCATCTCTCACTGATTATTAAAACTATGTTGGCATTTAGAAAATTGTTCTGGCCATAAGGCTGAACATTTCGCATAGATTGCTTCTTATATACCCCCTCAAAAAAAAGTTCTGTAAGCTGCTCATGGTGGCGTTTGCTTGTAATCCCAGCATTCAGAAGGCTGAGACCTAAGGATTGCTTCTTAGTGAGGCTCTCTGCAACTCAGTGAGACCCAGTTTCAAAATAAAGAATAAAAAATAGGGCAAGGGGTGTAGCTCGGAGGTCAAATTTCCCTGGGTTCAATCCCCAGACCCACACACACACAAAAAAAGTTCTGAAATTACTCAGTGAGACCCAGTTTCAAAATAAAGAATAAAAAATAGGGCAAGGGGTGTAGCTCGGAGGTCAAATTTCCCTGGGTTCAATCCCCAGACCCACACACACAAAAAAAAAGTTCTGAAATTACACTCATTCATTATCGTCATTGTGGAGGTGAGAACATTAAAGTAAAGAGAATTTTCAAACTACTCCTAGGCCTGAGTAGCTTAAATACCAGAAAGTTAATTCTTTTTTTTTTTTTGTTTGTTTGTTTTTGGTGGTACTGGGGTTCCTGGAAGCCCTTCTACCTCCGGGCTACACTCCCAGACCTATTTTTATATTTTTTTATTTTGAAACCGGGTCTCCTAAACCAGCGCGCGGGGCTGGCTTCGAACCTGCGCGATCCTCCTGTCTCTGCCTCCCAAGAGCGGGGATTACAAGCGTGCGCCACCACGCCCGGCCACCAGAAAGTTATTTCTGACAGGTCTGGATGCAAGAAGTCCAGGAGTACAGCAGATAAGATTCTGGTGAAATCCTCTATCTGGTTTCCAAACTATTGCCTTCTTGCTATATCTTTACATCATGAAGAAGATATCATTCCTCTTATGTCTCTTACTATATAGATAATAATCCCATTTGCCAGGGCTTCACTCCAATGACTAATTGTTTTCCAAAGGATCTGCTTTCAAATAATATCACATTGGGTACAAGGGCTTTTATCATTTGAATTTGAACATTGTGGTGGGGGGGGGAAGGGAAGCATTCAATCTAGAGCAATTAAAATTATGGAGGCAGATTTAGACTCTGGCAGTCGGACTCAGAGTCCATAGTCATATGTTATTCTATACTCCTTCAATGAATAATCATATAATTGCTTATTTTTGACACATAATGTAGAAAAATGAAATTTGTGACTTTAACTACCCAAACTGATGAGGATGAAATTATAAGAAATAGTTTTTGTATGTTATTACATTTTAATTGAAATAAATTGGCCGGGCGTGGTGGCACACGCTTGTAATCCCCCCTGCTTTGGAGGCAAGACAGGAGGATCGGGCAGGTTCAAAGCCAGCCGCACGCTCTGGCTTAAGAGACCCTGTTTCCAAATAAAAATATAAAAATAGGTCTGGGAGTGTAGCCTGGAGGTAGAAGGGCTTCCAGGAACCCCAGAACCACCAAAAAATAATAAAAAAAAAACTATTGAAATAAATTTAAATTAGAATGCTGTGATGTAAGCATATTAACTGTAAACTATAATTCCTCAATAGCCACAAAATAAAACGAGACAGAATATACACAAAAGGATTTCCTGTCCTTTGTCTAGAGTCCCTCCTATCTTAATTTTTCAATAGCTTTCACACATGAGAGAAAAATCCTTTCTTTCACATTTTGTGGCTGACTAATCTTACTTAGCATGATATTCCTCTTCTTCTGCCATGTTCAACTTCATGTCAAACCAATATCTGGTAGCTCTCTCGCTGCAGCCTGGTTCCGGAGCTGGATGCGAGTTGTGAAAGCATCATGGCAGAAGTGAATGTGAAATGCCCTGTGTGATTGCTGTCTTAAAGACACATATTTGAGGAACTTGGTAAATTCATTGTTGTGCTTCTCTCTTTGAAAACAAAAAACATTGGCTTGTTAATTCTGATTTAATTAAACAGCTTGAATGCGACGGGGCGCACATTTGTCCTCAAAGTGTTTGTATAAGCCTACTTTCTGACATTCGTTTTCCTGATAGTCCCCAAAGAAGCTGTGTTATTCACAAAAGGAAATGAGCTTCTACAAAGAACAAGACCTTGCTATTCTTATAAAAGAGTGTTTGTTCAAATTAGAAGCACTTGGTGAAAGAAAGAGTTGTAAGAAAATGAATAGAAACGAAGAGCAAGGATAGATGAATGTTCGAGTAGGTTTACAATTTCACGTATATTGTTGTCTGTTAAATTCATAGGGGAACAAACTTCTAAATTAATACAATTCACAACACTTGAACACTCCAGCCCCTATATACTACTAATGTAACACCTTATGATCTTATACTTTCACATTAAGTATAATAGCACATTGTGTAACTTGAAGGGTGTAAACATTTGCAGTGGAGAGGCAAGAGAAAAAGAAGTCCCTAATTACCCAACAGTATTACCCTATCCCATAGGATACATGCACACCGCATACATGGGTTTGGAAGAGGAAAAATGATGCTCTATAGTACTTTCTACCTCACCATAGGTATTGTTCTGGATGTTAGATTAATCTACTTAATGAGTCTACAAAGGGAAAGTTTTTATATACCATTGTATAGATGAAACAACTGAACCTTACAGAGATTATTGGCAAAAGAAGAATTATACCCAATTTGATTCCAAATATGTGACATTCTATGTAAAGTGGTCCCAAAACCAGTTTTCAAAACTGGTCTTTCTCATATTTTTACTTAAGTTTATATCATCTTATTACAAAAGACTCCCAAGAATAATAAACACTATATAGTACTTCTAGTCCAGTGGCTGTCAAAATTTTCAAGCTATTATAACTTATTGCTTGAGAAATTAAACAAGACAAAACAACAAATCTCTCGTGCCTAGGTCCTACCTCTTGTCAATTAAATTAGAATTTCAGGAGGTAATACATAGGCATGAGGGTTGTTTTTTATAGTGTTCAAGATGAATGTTTGGAATATATTCCAAAATATAGCCATGCTTGAGTACTTGAGAGTCAGAATTCTAGTTTCTTGCTCTCTTTCCTCAGTACTTCTATAATATTTCTCTGTTACCAGTGTAGTTATACAGTTTCTACCCCATGCTACTAGTAATAGCTTTGGCTGTTAATAAAATATTTAGCTTAGTTAAAAATATTACAGTTTTTGTATTTTTTTTATGTTTTTTGGTATTGAGGATTGACCCAGGAGTAGTCTACCTCTAGGCCAGACCTCTAAACCTATATTTATAATCTTTTGTTTCAAAACAAAATCTTGCTAAGTTTCTTAGAGTCTCAGTATGTTACTGAGGTTGTCCTCAAACCTGCAATCCTCGTGTTTTAGCCTCTTAAGTACTAAGATTTGAGGTATTAACTACACATTTGGTTCTCTTTCCATCTTTTCATTCTTGGGATATGAGAATAATACAATTTTATGTTATATAATCAGCAATACATTGAAAATCAGTTTTACAGTACCTTGAGTTCTCTCTTCTCTAACTAGACTTTTTCTTTTAATTCTTTCTCCTATGTCATGATTTTAAGTGTCAACATTGTCCCACAAGCTTTATTTTGAATAGACTTATTATCAGTACGATACCTAGGAAATAACTTACATTTGGGAATCAAAATGCCCAGAGGTTACATCCCATATCTACCACTTGTGAATCTTATGATATTGAACAAGATATTCAGTTTTTTCTCCTATTTCACAAATGATGCTACCTCATATACTTTATTTGTTTGTTTGTTTTGCGGATCTGGGATTGGAACCCAGGGGCATTCGACCTCTGAGCTACACCCCCTGCCCTATTTTTTTATTCTTTATTTTGAAACCGGGTCTCACTGAGTTGCAGAGGGCCTCACTAAGTAGCTGAGGCTGTCCGTGAACTGAGATCCTCTGGTCTCAGCCTCCCAAATGCTGGGATTATAAGCGTGCGCCACCATGCCCAGTCCTCATATACTTTTGTGGTTGTTTAATGATAAAAGCAGAGTAGAAGTAAAACTTTTATAGGCTTGAGCTTTGGAAGATTCCCTGCATTATTACCTACTTCACCTCTCACAAATACAATTCAAATGATGATGACAGCCAGCCAGACCATGAGAACAAGGGAATCACCCTATAAATTTATAGCCTTTACTCCACTGATGGTCATGTTGATTTGTAAGTTGTTAAACAAGTACACAATTTTTTTGGGGGGGTCTGGGAATGAAACAATATTTTTGGGGGGAATGGGCATTCGACCTACTAGCTAAAACCCCTGCCCTATTTTTTATTCTTTATTTTGAGACAGGTTCTCACTAAGTTGTCTAGCGCCTCACTAAGTATCTGAGGCCGTCTGTGAACAGTGATCCTCCAGTCTCATCCTCCCAAATTCTGGGATTACAAGCGTGCACCACCACACCCAGCTCACAATTTTTTGAATATGTCCAGTGGCAGGGTGTATAGAGCATGCTTATAATCCCAGTACTTGGAAGACCTGAGACTGAAGGATTGCAGGTGCAAAACCAGCCACAACAACTTAGTAATGCCCTCTGCAACTTAATAAAACCCTGTTTCCAAATGAGAAAAATAAAAATTTGGCTAGGGGTTTAGCTCAGAGGTAAAATGCCTCTGGATTCAATCCCCAGTGCCACACACACACACACACACACACACACACACACACACACACACATGATTAACCTACTTAAAAGTCACTTAGGACTAAAAAAGGCCTAACACAAATGTACATGGTAAATTTGAGAGTAGGACAGGCTTATTAGACTTCAAGCAAGTTGTTTAAACTCTCCCATCAGATTCAATTCCATACTTTATAAAATGAATATAATATTTACCTCAGAGGATTATTGAGAAAATTAAAATAAATAATGCAATAAAGTACCTTTATAATAAAATGCCAGATATCATAGATATGCTATGGTGATTGAGAACACAGATTTGATACTGAACTATTTGGTTTTATATCTCACAATTTAGTTTATGGCTTTGAAGACTTGGACAAATTATTATTTTTTCATATTTATTTATTTATTTATTTATTTATTTATTTATTTTGGTGGTACTGGGTTCCTGGAAGCCCTTCTACCTCCGGGCTACACTCCCAGACCTATTTTATACTTTTTTAAAAAGTTTAAACAGGGTCTCTTAAGCCAGCGTAGCTGGCTTCGAACCTGCGTGATCCTTCTGTTTTCTCCTCCCAGGAGCTGGGATTACAAGCGTGCGCCACCATGCCTGGCTAATGTTCCTTGTTGGGAAACAGAAATAAAAGTAACATCTATCTAGGGAGTGTGTTTCAAGTTTAAAATAATGCAAGTCTTATTTTTATAATTTGTTTCTTTTGAAACAGGGTTTTGCTAGTTTGCTGAGAGACTGGCTGCAATGCTTTAGCTGTCCTGAAACTTGTGATCTTCTTTTCAGCCTCACAAGAATTGGGATGACAAGCATGTACCAGCACACATGGCCTAAATTATTATTACAACAATTATTTTATTAAGCATAAAAATGTTTAAAACCTGGTAGGCATTCCAGTTATGGAAGTATAATTTCTTTTTTTAAGTGAGATACCCATAGTTGAATCCACACTATAATATAGAATGGTGCCTGCAACTTTTATGTACTCTATGAAAATATTTGAGAGAATGAGGGAATCAATCAATATCACAAATATAAAAGGTAGTTATAACTTTCCTCAGCTGTAAAGTTTTCTATATCTTTTCTTATAGGTATAGTTTCATAGTTATAATTAGTAAAACCTAATGATCTATTTGCATTCCATTCTCACTAAATGGCATAAATTCGAATTAAATTTTAATATTTAAAAAAATTAGGAAGTTCCTTAATTATTTCACAAGTTCTTAGCCATCCTTAAGGCATTGTTATTATCCCAGAATAGGGCAGAATTGTTGGACAAAACTTTCAAAACCATTTCTAATCTAACTCAACATTTTGTAAGAATATGATCATTAAATTTCAACCCTTGCTATTTAAGCTCGAGGCTCTTATTACATGGAAAAATATATAGTCAATTAATTGCTGAGGTCGATTTAGCACATTCTGCATCATCTTGCCTTCAGATTCTCTCACTTCAGTAACTACCAACACTTAGAAAATTTTCAAATCATTTGACTATTCTGGGTATTAGCATCGTTATCTGAAAAATGGGAATAATATTACCTAGCTAATAGAAATTTTTAAAGAAACAAATGAAATGACACATTTGAAAATATCTTGCTCTACATGCATATATAATAATTCTGTGTGTATAGCAAAGATTATTACTTGTTTAACCATATCCTAATCAAAAGCCACTTAAAATAGCTATGTCTAATATTCAGAGACTTACCTCAGTAAATTCGACAGACCATTTGACAGTGACCATTTTATCTTCTTATTTTGTTACAGATATAACTGGTATGAGAATAAAGTGCTTGCATTTTTTTTACTTCTTATGGGTCAGAAGATATGAATTTTCATTATGATATCCTGCACTTAAGTTTTTATAGCCTACTATCAAATTTTAAAATTCAAGTTTATTCATTTTGCTTCATCTGCCTACAGTAAGACCTCAAACTATTGATTTTTCTAAATATACTTCACTTGAAAGTTATATTATGAAATGAGCACACAGACTGCAAATTCAGAGGACACTGAGTTCTGTAAAATAACTGACCCACATTTTCATAGCTATTACCCTAGCACACATCTCTGGCAGAGTTCTTTAGCTACCTAAGTCTAAATTTGCTTCCACTTTTCTACTTTATAAGCCACGATGACATTTTATATATATTGCAACTGTAAATATTAGACATTAGAGGATTTGAAAACTCATATCCATAAAAAGCAAGGAGAAGACCTAGGTGGTTTAGTCTAATAAGCAAAGTTTGATTGAAAAAAAATGATGATAATCATTAAAGTTGGACAAACTTTTTAAAATAAATACTGGAAGAATTCTCTCAGTTCAGTATTAATATATTCTAAAAATGAAAGTTCTTCTTTATTTTGTAAGTACAAAATAGAAACATTATGATATATTTTGAAATTTATTATGTTAACAGAACAACAATGTCCCATGCCATTTCTGCATAAGAATATTGCTTGTTTCTAATGCAAACTATATGTATGTATGTATTGTATTTGTTCATGTTAACTATATATATATATATATATATATATTCTTGACATGGACAGATAATGGAAAAAGGGAAATAATTATACTACCATGTACCAATACTATAAATATGCTTCCTGTTAATTTATAACAAACCACCAGAATAAAAAAAAAAAAAACTAATGATGGATGAGCAGAAGAGTGTCTGGTAATTTCACATTTGAATTGCCTTTAAAGAATGAGCACAAATTATTTTTATTACCATAGAACTTTTATATAGAACTGTATAAAAGAAATGTTCTCTCTTTTTTCTCTGAGAGTTTAAATGTTTCCTGCAGTTTTATCACTTTAAAACATAATGAACAATGAATAGTTGTTTGCACAATAAATACATTGCTGTAGTTAACATTGGATGTACCATTGCACTTTATAGTTTCTAATATTTTAATATATAGGTTATTTTCTCAATATTAAATGCCTTACTTTTTACATTGTTATTCTAAACTAACTTATCCATTAATATAGAGAGCATTATCTGAAAATAATTTTCCAACTGCTCTCTAATGCCTAAAGTTTTATTTATTCTTTAAGACATAGTCCTGGATTTTTTTCCCCATGAAACACTCTCACACGGTACATAGGAGAAATATATTTTATTAGCCATAATACATTTTAAGACTTTATATAATTGTTTGTTGAAGATAATATTGAAAACATCTTTGCCAGTTTAATCACTGTCCACATGATTTTGGATACTAAAAGTAAAGTCTAATTGTGAATAAGAGGATAAACCTGTGCTTCATACAAATTCTATTATAATAACATAGATCATGACAGTAATATGAAAATACATTTGGTTAATCTATTTGCAATTTCTTTTTCTGCCTCTGTTTTTTCTATTTTGGTTAAAATGACATGAGATAAAATTCACTTTAATTGTATATGAAATGATTTTCTTGATATTGATTTTAATATGCCACAAAAATGTCTGAAATAACTTAATGGCATTTCCTTAAAGATCACATTAGAAATTTCAACAGCCACCAACTCCAATTTTCAGCCCCTGAGAGAAAGGGTAGACTAGTTTTACTTCCTAAAAACTAAAACTTGATATTAGCCTTTAAAATAATTATTTGGAATTATGATTTAGAACTCAGTAAAAATAAATCATGATTTTTGGAAATGTTATTTAATTATATAAAATTTTAAAAACTGAATTGAAAATTAGACTTAAAATAAGGTGTGTTTTATAGCTGGGCGTGGTGGTGCATGCTTGTAATCCCCGTGCTTGGGAGGCGGAGACAGGAGGATCGCGCTGGTTCGAAGCCAGCCTCTCTGGCTTAAGAGATCTTGTTTCCAAATAAAATATTTTAAAAAATAGGTCTGGGAGTGTAGCCCGTGGGAGTGTATCCCGGAGGTAGAAGGGCTTCCAGGAACCACAGTACCACCAAAAATAAAAAATAAAAAAATAAGGTGTGTTTTATATAACTATAATTCTTGCCTACTTATATATACAAAACTTTATTAGCACAGGAGTCTGAGGTATATGGAATAGGGGAAATTTTCAGATAACTGAAGATTATTATGTAAGTATTCAAATTAATATTTTTCTTTTTTGGTACTGGGAATTGAACCTGGGATTATTATATCTCAGGGTCATACCTCCACCCCTTTTTATTAATTTTTTATTTTGTAATAGGCATACTAAATTGCTAAGTATCTTGTTAAATTGCTGAGGCTGGTCTCAAACCTCCAATCCTTCTGTCTCAGCATTTCAAGTAAAGGGACTACAGCTGTGCATCGATGGACCAAGTTGAAAAATTGATTCTGATAGCATATGTTCCTACTAAACGTTATGCCTATGCTAAAAATGACTGCTGAACAAAGTTTAACATTCATTTGATTAAGCCAGATTTTAAAAGGATTCCACTTAGTTTACTCTCTGGATTAATTCAAATGCCACTTTCCCTCTAGAAAGTAACCAAGCATTAAGTGAATTAGTTCAATATTAAGTAGATAAAGTAAGCATTTGAAAAAAATAATCAAACCAAGTTAAATGTTTTAGAAAGTACTGAATACACTGAAAATTGAAGTAAAATGGTTAAATGCATATCAAGAATCAACAACATATTGTTTTATAAGAAATTTTATGCTCTGCGATCACTTTTAATTAGCTTAATCTGGAATCTGAACAAGACACGTTACTGTGTCACCGTGCAAGTAGCAGGAAAGAGACGTGCAAAAATCCCTCATCCAATGGAACGGCAAAAGTCCCATGATAAAATATAAATGAATTAATGCACTTCTATGTGTTTTGTTTTAAGATAAACTGTTTAACATATGGAAATGCATTTTTCATCGTTTCTTTTTTATAGGCTTTCTTGAGTAGCTCGCAGTGTCTTTTCTTGGCAAACGAGTGGCACTAGGGTGATATATTTTATTAAGTGCTCTAACCTAGGAAAGGTTTTATCCTTTGGCTATGGGGCAGCACTACAATGCAGTATCTTTCTCACTACTTATGATCAAGTTCTCTTTCAAGTTCACACTTGTTTAAGCTTTTGAATATTTTGGATGTTTAAGTCCAGAGAAATGGAGTGTTACTCTGCCTTCAATTACCAACTTATTCAGATATCATTCAAATATAGTCCATCTAAAGAAATATTGAGAAAATACCTTCTTCTTCTCTACATCTCAAAATATATGCATTTCCTCATTTTCTATTTCATTTATCAGTCTTTCTGAATGCTAGTCAGGAAAATGATAGATGAATTTAAAGAGTAGTAAATGCAGGCTTACAAACAAACCTGAGAGTTCAAAGGTTTTTTGAATATTGCCTTTACTAGGGAGGCACTGAATATTTCTTATGTATATTTGCATATGGCATGTGCATGGTTTAGAAGGATAAACCCATGTCTCCTTGTTTTCTAATTTATTTATTTTGATGGAAATTCCTTTTTCTTTCTGTCTGTTTTTTTTCTTTTTTTGGTGAAAAGCATATAGATTATCATAATCTACAAATCAGTGTTAAATGAGCAAAACATAAAGAGAATGCTTATCTCTGTATTCACTTAAAAATATCTCAATCGATTGTCCTTAGCATTAACTTACTTTTTCTTTTTCTATGGTATAAGGAGTAATGACAGTTTAAAGACACTTTAATTTCTATTGATAATAAATGAACTCTAAAACAGAGAACTCTAAAATAATTAGAGTGACATGCATCATGTCTTTCATGCTCTTATATTAATACATAGCACATACCGCTTCTTATTGTTGCAAATGTCAAACTTCTCCTTGATATGTGTCTTTGGGGAAATGCTTCACTCCATTTCAAAGGGCTATAATAAAAGGAAAGGGCTTAGGGCCATATTTAAGCAATGAAAGAAACACAGGACATTTATGACTAGCTAGGAGGAACTCATTGCCTTTGGCTGTGCCTTGGGAAATCCCCAGGAAATACAGTAAGTTGTGATTATTATTATAAGTTAAAATGATATAAAGCATGCATAAGATTTCCTTACGGGCGAGACTGCATTTCATATTCTCAGTGTACCATCAGACTTCATATCCACTTCTTGGGTTCCTTATTGCAGAAAGTGTTGAAGATGCAGTGTTGAAAATTGCAGGAGAATAACTTTTAAGAGGGCTCATTTAAGAAAATCAAATTTAAAGATAATTTAGAGATAACTAATAATTGTTTCTACATACCTCAAGTCATGTACATCTTAAATTAGCCATTTTTATAATTACTTTGAAAATCTGAACTGAGAATGTCTGTTAAAAATTTGTAGTAAATTTCTCTATGCCTATGACTATGCTACATAGCACTATAGAGAAAGAGAAAAGAAGGGCATGCATTTAGTGTTATCAGTTTCCCACTGGTTTAATCCTTGATAGAAATAGAGGTGGCTAGATCTGGAAGTTGAAAGGATGTGATTCATCATTACCCTTAGAAGTTTTCATTTCTAAGTTTCTACAAGGCTGTTGAGAAAATAAAGAAAAATATCTCACACATCCCTGTTATTCTTTTTTTTATTCATTTCATTTCTTTTTCCTCTTCTGGTAGTTAAGAGATCTAACACCAAATCCTACTCACTTTATCATCTCAGTTTTCACTGCAATACCTTTAAATTTAAAATACAGCTGAGGAATTATTCTTGAAATGAGGTCTGATCTGGTAACAGTAGAAATTCAGCCTGATTACCACTATTTTTGGTTGTATAAAGATAACACACTGAGTCCAAAAAGTGTAGTCTATTTAAAGACACTTTTGCCTTGCAATTTCTATACATTGCTGGGTCTGATTAATGAGCAGTGGCTTTATCACTATATGTCAACCAAGGTCGTAGATCAAGGGCATGCCTGCAACAGGTCTATGCTCCAAGAGGGACATTAAGGGAGATAATATTTTAATGTGTTTAATTTGAAGGGTTAGTAAATATCAAAGCAAGAATATAAGTTAAGCACAAAGCTAGTCATGATCCCTTACATAACTTAGGTACCTAAAATAGACACATCAGAGAAGTTTCCAATTTCGAGTTGTTGCCAGTTGTTTTAGACTATGAATTTTCTTAACTGTTGGCCCATGTAACTTAGTTTTTGAAGATAGTTCTGGATATATATATATATATATATATAATTTTATATTTATGAATTTAAATAGAAATAGTACAAAAAACATAATGAACATTAAACATATTAACATATTCATTTGAAATAGCTTGACATTATTTAAAGTCTTAACATTCTACAACATCTAAATCATTAAGTTACCTAAATCCTATTTACATATATGAGAATTACACACACACACACACACACACACACACACACACACACACAACCCATATTGATATAACAAGATTTTCCTTTTATTCATGACTGCTCATTTCATAAGTCAAGTACTCTTGTGAATGCTTAAACCTTAACCATGTTTTGATTGAACAATTAAATGTTTCTTAAACTATTTCAGTATCAAGATAATTGTAAACTCATAAACGTTTAATGTAATACACACATGCATGTGATTTTTCTATGGCAATTATTGTCTTATATAAGATTCTGGTTTTATTATTTGTCCCATTTCAAAATCATGTGCTAATGTCTGGTCTTATTTACAAATAAGATGGTTTATAAAGAAAAACCTCATACTCTCATATCCCCAGAACAGCTTCTAATGAGAGATTCTGCCTTTATGCTCACCTTGAACATAAAGGCTCAGTACCTGGTAAGTAAGTGCTAGGAACAGAGAAACCAAAATAACTCAGCTCTGTGTCTGTGGAAGCCACCTCCAGGTTTTGTTCCTATGGAAATTTACTTTGCTACTTCCTCTTCCCCATTTGTAAGAATTGAAACAATATTACATCATATGGAGACAATGGTGTATGCTTCAGAAAATGTTGTCATTACTAATACAGTAATACATATGAAATAAGCACATGGGGTGATATTAAGCATTGAAAAAATTATTAGTTCAATAAAGATAATGGTATTTATGAACTATACTATTCATGTAAAAAAATTCTATGAATAGAGTACTTCCTTGCTGGATTTATTATTAATCGCCTGAAATGAAGTTGAACACAGGCTTATTCCTTACCATCACTTGGGCGAACAAGTTTTATACCTTGGTTTCAATAAAGTAGTGCATTAAATATTGCTAATATTTACTTCAACTGATAGTTTAAAGTTATAGATGAATGTTTAAGATCATTTTAGAGACAAAAATATTTTTATAGAATATGATCTATTAAAACTAGGAATCTAGTTTTAATGATCACAATCACATCTATTTAATTTTCTTTAACTGGTTCTAGGTTGTGTCAAGCAGTTTTTCTAAATAGTATTTTAGGAAAGATTAGGATTTTTTGTTTTAATTTTTTATTGGTACATTGTAGTCATACATCTTAAGGAGTACAAGATGGTAAAGGCATACATGTACACATCAACCAATTAGCCTTTACCCAATTCCCTCCCCCTCCCTCCTTAAGTAGAATTATGATCTGAGAGGATGGAGATCAAAAGACATCAGGTTTTACAATAGAATGAAAGAAATATCATGCATCAAATTATTTGGAGGTATTAGATTTAAAACAACACAATAAAACTTACAGCAAAGTTCTACTTTGTTGTGATTTTGTTGAACTCCTCTACACTTATAAAATTGTCAACCTTCCTTGAGTTATTTCAACAGATTAAAGCTTTAAAAATTAAGGGAGTAGTTTTCTCCATTAGGGCATTATAAAGATATAAAGATATAAGCATTATGGAAATTAGTTTGGACGTTACCTCTCACTATGCACAGGAATCAACTTGAGATATATAAAAGACTTCGAAATTAGACCAGAGACTGTAAAGTTTTTAGAGGAGGGTATAGGCTCAACACTCCAACATATAGGACAAGAAGTAACTTTCTCAACAAGACCTCCAAAGTGCAGGAAATTAAAGCAAGAATTAACAAGTGGGATGACATCAAACCAAAAAATTTCTTCTCATCAAAGGAAACCATCAAGAACCTAAATAAAAAGTCTATAGAATGCGAGATTATCTTTACCAACCACCACTCAGATGAGGGCTAATATCCAGTATATAAAAAAGAGTTCAAAAGACTGCACTAGCAAAACAAATAACCCAATCAAGAAATGGACAACTGAACTGAGTAGACACCTCACAATCAAAGAGATACAAATGGTCAATAGATACATGAAAAGATGTTCAACATCATTAGCCATCAGGGAAATGCAAATTGAAACTACATTGAGATTCCATCTAACCCCAGTCAGAGTGGCAAGCATAAAGAAATCAAATAACAACAAATGCTGGTGAGGATGTGGGGAAAGTGGAACTCTTTTACACTGTTGGTGGCAGTGCAAACGAGTTCAGCCACTATGAAGATCAGTGTGGAAATTCCTTAGAAAACTAGGACTAGATCCACCATATGATCCGGCTATACCTCTCCTGGGTTTTTGTCCAAAAGGTTTGAAATCATAGAACTACAATAACATATGCATACCCATGTTCCCAGCAGCACAATTTCTAATAGCCAAAATATGGAACCAACCTAGGTGTCCATCAACAGATGAATGGATTGCAAAATTATGGGAAATATACACAATCGAATTCTACTCAGCTATAAAGAACAAAATCATGCCATTTGCAAGAAGATGGAAAGACCTGGAGAACATTATGTTAAGTAAGATCAGCCAAGCACAAAAAGAAGAGACTTATGTTTTCTCTAATATGTTCAAACTAGAGAGTATTAGGGATATAAGAAGGACTCAAGAAAATGGATGAGAAACCTCATCAAAGCTAGAATGAAAGGATAGGAGAGGAAGAAGGCTGAGGTTGGTTAATACAGGAGCTACATCCAAATTTGTATAAAAATATAAATATAGGATGATTAACCTGGACACTCATTGTTGGGAGGGGGGAAGGAAAAGTGGGGGGAGGAGGGCACCAAGCATAGTCTGAATGTATTCCATTTTCAATATGATCCACATAAACATAAAAAAGACTCTCTTGAATTGTTTAGTGTAGCTGGGTAGAGTGACTGATGTGGATGGTACTAACCCTATACATAAAGCCTCTGTATCAAGACTACGGAGCACTGTGCTTTCTTCCAAGTAAAGGCTTCAATCCTTTGATTTTATTTATTCACAACTCACTATCCAGGATAAAATTTATTTAACCCCACCCTAGGAAAATCCCAATTGGCCATAGCTAAAAGGACATTTCTCTTCCTAAATACATTAGACATATAAACATATTCTTACACAAAAGAAATTTAAGCAAGATATTTGCATGTTGTGTTGATCATAATTCAAGCATGCATATATTTTAGATGATATGTTTCCTCTTCAGTCAATCTTAATAGGACAAAAGCTTTAATAAAGCTTGCATTTGCTACTCTTGATTAGAAGCAGGATAGCTCCTTAATTGATTCTAAACTGAATCTAAGTTAATCAATTTTAAGAATTTTCTTTTAATCCTAGTAGGAATTAATAATAATACTGAAAAATGATAATAGATCAAGACTGTCCTAAAAATTAATTGAGATAATGCTTTTTATATCCTAGGTGTAAAACTTCACAGAGAAAATATTCAATAAATACTAATCTTTTCCAAAAATTAATGTCATTTCTGAGTTATATTTATAATAAGATATGGATTCTGATATTTTTATTAATAGTATTTTAAAACATATCTCTGAGTATTCTATAGCACAATTATATGGCAGAGATCAGTTGCAGCCATGAAAACACACAATTTAAATTGCAATATATGTTTGCAAAGAGCATTTTTAACTAGAAGGGCTTAGCAAGTATTCTGAATGTGATCTTTCTAACTCTCATGCCTATCATATACAATTGATGCTTGGATTTAATAATTATTCCATTATATCATACTACTTTTTAGTGATCCATTTTTGTTAATGTACAGATTAGGACCATTTTATCAAAGTTTTTATAACATTTGAGATAGATAAAGAAAAGAGCGACTATCAGTGTACTGCTTAGTTTAAAAGACTAAAAAAAAGTTTGCTTCAGCTAAGGAATTGGTGCAAGGGAACCTACTTTTTAAGGAGGCCACTTCATAAATATCATTTGTGTTCTACTTTTCACAAACTTATTCCCTGTCAAACTTAAATGTTTTCATCATTTGCTATAACTTATTTGACTTCATTATTTTGGTGTATTCTTTTCATTTAATTCCCCACAACTATTACTTATAAGAGCATCTCCTTTCTTAAACCATCTTTATTTATTTTGCATTTCTATTCCTTTCCTTTATTCACTCGTCTACCATATTCTACCGTTACTACTGGTGACATCATTTGCTCCAAAAAAAAATGTGTTTTATTTACAGGGCACAGCCTATGGAAGTGCTCCTGTATCTTCTCGCAGGCAATTATGTGAGTCTCCTAAATTCAGATCTGTGTTGTAACATGACTCTGTGTTCCTGTGCTGTAGCATGGCATGCTGATTGAGACCAAATGCCCAAAGGTCAATATGCAATCCCCAGTGTTGTATATTACCTATGATGTGTCTATAGTAAATGGTTCCTTTTGCCTCTTCCTTATCTGTTTGTCATTATTCCGCCTATTTAAGAAAACCCGCTTTGCAATATAGCCAAGTACATTGAGACTGTAGTAATAACTCAAAGTCTGGGGCAAACAAAGAAGTGGCTCTAATTTTAACTTATTTAAAAAATTTAGCAACAGTCATAGCACTTTCTCTGTCAACTGAATAATTTAGCTTTCTTAAGTTCTAGCTTCTTTAATTATTGGTTCAGAATTCATATGTCATACAAAGTTGTGGTTTTGCCACAGCTAAAGAGATCTTGATCTAGTAAATTCATTCAAAGAAAGACTTCTTCCAGTGAATTTAAAGCAAACTTGACTTGTACTACTTTGTTTTGTTTCTGAGTTATCTTATTTAGGAAATTAAAATAATTCATAAAATTTTAGATGGAAATTCAAGATTTTACAATTGTTTTTAGCTATATACATATGCACTTTGGCAAAGTCATGGACTTGCATTTCAGTTTGAAAGATTTCTGTTAACATGATTGCTTTAACATGAGCTTTCTGTTAGTGAGAGATGTATATGCACATTTAATATGTAGATTCCCCAAAGTGCCATCAGACTTTGAGAAAGCTATTTTCATTTCCCATTTTATTCATGTCTTTTTTATCTTCCCACACCAGTATCTATCAGTTAACCATGGTAATTTACTTCCATTATTGACTGCTATAGCAATACATCCACACGATTCTAATTGTTGTGTCTAGCAATAAATGCCAAACAAATCTATCTTACTAAGATGTTAAAGGTGATTCAAAGGTAAAGTCTTCTTTGCATAATGTTTTCTTCACTATTGGGAGAAGAAACATATGATTTTATGACATTCATTGAGGAAGATCTTTGAATCAACAATAAAAAGTAGCATTTTGAACCAATATAAAACTATCCAAACAACAATAAAAATATGTGCCTTTCTATTTCTGATCTTGTGAAGAAATTTTGAAGGTTTGGATTCTAATGAGTAAAGTTGTAACAAAAAGAAATGCTAGTGTGAATAGAAGATGCAATATATATTAAAATTTACCTAGAAAAAAGAGTCAAGCATGGCTCTTAAATTTTCCTATGTCAGTAGGCATAGTGGCACACACTTGTCATACCACTACTTTTAATGCTAAAAAAGGGGAATCACAGCTTTTGTCATCAGTCTAAGCAACTCAGTGAGGCTCTTGACAACTTTGTGAAACCCCATTTTCAAATACAAAATAAAACAGTTCTGGGACTGTAGCTCAGAAGTAGAATGCTCATGGGTTCAATCTGCAGTACCACAAAGAAACGAACAAAAAATATCATCCTGTGTTACTTTTCTTTTTATTGACTTATCAAATTTATCTTATATAGGTATTAATGCAATCTTAATTGATAAAAATTAAAAACTAGCAAGAATTTCAATTAGTTTAAAATTTTACTCCTTTAAAAGAAACAAATTATTGTTATGCATACAATTTATGCTCCATTAAAGGCATACAGGAATGCTTTTATGGAGATGAAGAGGATATCATTACTAGGAATTTGGGGAAAGCGAATTTATTATATGTGCCGTGAATCGTCAATGGAAAGATATTTGAATTAAGCTTACTTACTCTGTCACTTTCACAAAACTAAATACATAATAATATTGGATATTGGAAATTTTAGATCATTTGTTTTGATTAAATGGGACTTAATCAAACTAAAGCCAGAAGGGAAAATTATATAATGTTTCTCTAAATCTGAGGTATTATTTACTATATTAATACATAACACCATGAAATAATGTTACTTTCCTAACATGTGAACTAGGAAATAGTAATCTACTTGTACTCATAAATTTAGAATGCTTATTATCATCTTTCCTTTTATTCAGGTATAATCATTTACTCTCCAAATTACACAACAGTGGAGTCTCCTTAAGTATTTGTATTTGTAGTACTTATCAAAGATATGAAGAATAAATGGTTTATTTTACACTTAGATATCACAATATGGATATTCAACAACATATTCTTCCTTACACTAATTCCCTAATATTAGGATCTATCTAAATAATAGATTTTTTGTTTTAGACTTATACATTTTTAACAATATTCAAAACTGTGACTGGTACTTTCTCAGAAGGTACAGCTAACACAATTTTATTCGTTATTTTGGTAATCAGCATGAAATATTTTCTTGTTGTATGGCTGTCAATTTAACTAATTAAAGATGTATAGCCAACTAAACATTTTCTTTGACAATATCATCAGAACCTAGCAAAAAGATGTATTTCTTACATGATGAGTTAATTAGAAAACCTGTGAATCACCAATGACAGGATTCCCACCTCCATCTTGGAAAAATCCAAGTAGCTTTTAATTAGCATACTCCCTCAAATGTGACTTTATTTATTACAAGAAATCACAGCCTTGGCTAATATTTTTCATTTCCAAACAAAATAGTTGCATAATGATTGACTAAATTGGAGAAATAGGAGTCTTAGAAAGATATTTGATTGTTAATAGTCTATCTTTGTGTGCACGTGTGCTAGGAATCATTTTATTTAATTTGTAATTTTTGTCTTATTCATCTATGTTTTTCTAAAATTTTTAAAATATTTTAGTGCTGAATTGTATTATATATCATTGTTAGATTCCAAGTGATATTAACATGCATACACTTTTTTTTATTTTAAATGCTAAAAATACGACTAGCATTTGTTCAAATAATATTGATTTCTCAACTTCCCATTGGTTTAAGTTTTCTTGAATTTTAATCAATTTCAGTGAGTGCATTCTCATCATATATTGGTATAACTCAGTCTAAATTTGCTATGAATTGATAGCTATAACATCTGAATAAAATTTAGCAAAGATTTGGCCCATAAAATGCTCTCCCACTGTTTCAGGATTCAAGAACTGATATCAAATTGATAATGTTTTTCTTTTTTGCCATTATAACTACTATTTTAAGGGTTGTAAATATGTTTGTAATAGAGTTATGTCTTATCTTTTTCAAAATAATATTTAAATTTAGCAAACTATTGCTAAAATTTAAAGAACCATAATTATATTTTCTCTGGGAAAATAAAAATATCAAGTTTTATAATACAAAAATGATTATTATTAGGTAAAAATAATCAAATGTATGTGTCTTTCATATTTTATATATCATTTATATTTATATTTCCCAATTTATCAACAGAGTATCAAATGTATATAAATAGTCTATTCAAACATAGTTACCTAATTTAGGAGAGCCATTCCGTAGATGGTTTAATGTCAATATAATTGCACTGACTCTGAGTACATTGATTATTGTCTTCTTATCCAGAATCAAATTGCACCTACTTTAATGGGACTAAATGTATATATTTAGAGGGGAGGAAATATGCATGTAAACATATTTATTGTTTTTTTTGTTAAATAAGTAGTTGAACACTTATCCTACAAATAAAGTTAAATTATTTTTGTTAGATATTACTGAAAAATTAAATGCTCACATAAGATTTTTCAGATCTTACTTTAATATTTCCTTGGAATCATACATTATATCTAAAGTAACAATCAGTTTTAATGAATTATAACTTGATAAATATTTTGTACTTTTAATTTTCTCTAATATTTTCCTCTTAATTGCTTTCAAGTATTGCCTCTAGTTTTCAATCAACTCTTTCCTTAATTTCTACAGCTGAAAAGTGATTTAAATTTCAAGTTGATAAAAAACAACAAAAATAAAAAATAAAAAAGAGTAAGATTTGTTTTTAATTTCAGATTTTACTAATTCCAAAGGACTGTCTAAAGATGCTGTGGTGTCTTTTTAACAACAAATGTTTCAAACCAGTGTTTTCTACTGTGCCTTCTAATTTACTCCCTTTCCTTCTTATCAGTTTATTTGCTGTCACCCCACCCCTCTTTTGTTTCATACTGTCACACGCAGTGTCTTTCTCTAAATATCATCTTATTTGGATGTAGCTTTGATTTTCCTTCTGTTATGCATTCTTGTCATGCTTAGACACAGCTTGGAAATAAACCTCAACAGCAATGAGAACTAAGAGAACTTTTCCTATAACTCTCATTAAGATCACTTTCAGAGAACCTGTCTGATACAGTTGCTTCAAACATGTGTAAAAAAAAAATGCTTATCAGACTCTGTGTTCTCAGGGAACAAAGCAGGTACATTGGGTTTGTAAATTCACATGAAATTGCACATTTATATCTGGGATTAAGGAAATTCCATTTTTCAGAAGAGAGGTTTTAGTCAGAAGGAGAATAACAAGGGGAAGCTCTAATTTACATGATGAAATTACCAATATGCCTCCAGTAGAAACCAAATAATGCAATAGATAGCTAGAGGGAGGAAAAGCACTGAAGAAAATGCAATCTATGCTATAATCCCGTGGAAGGCAAATGCAGAATATTGCTTTTCGTTTGAGACTGAAGTAATAATTTTATATATACTTGAGCTACTAAAAAGTCAAAAATATGTTCAGTTCTGGCAAAAAGAAAATAAGGCAAAGATGTTTCTTTTGTTATATAGATGACAGTAATTATTATTCTAGGCTTTTGAAAAAAAAAATATATAATCTTGATGTTTTGATGTGAAATGCAGAAATCTAGAGGAACCATTATTGTCATCCTTATAATAACAATAAAAATCTGAAGAAATGTAAATTTATATTAAAGTGCTGAAGTCACTGACCATCCAACTAACATGTGTATAAGTAAAGATGGGTACTTGTAAGGAGAGGCAATATATAGCACATAACTAGATAATACTAAAAATTTTGCAAAAATAGTTAATCCTTTGTAAGGATTGAGCATGTGCTAGCATATTAGGTCTACTTTACAGAAAAAACTCAAAAAAGCAACTCTTACCTAGTGATTTCATAGTAATTAAATAAAATTTATGTTTACAAATTCAACTCTGTAAATATATTTGCATACAATATGGCTTTTACAGATGAAATATCAAAATAGTTCTTCCAAATCTTCATTTGAAATTTGGCTTGAGGTTGTACAACTTTTCAATAACTTCAAAGGAAAAGATCCACATAGATTTTTTTTTAAGGACTGTGTGGTTACTCTCTAGAAATTTCAAAGTATATATTTCCTTTTTTTCTCTTTTGACTAAGAATACACTTTATGAATAATAAGGATCAATATACCCTTGAAACAGCTTGCAGAGAGAGGAGGGATAGGAAATAAAGTTTACTTGTTTGTTTTTATTCCATAAGGAAAAATTAAAAATGTTCTGCTCAAACTGGGAGGAGTAGCTGGGCATGGTGGTGCACACTTGTAATCCCCGCACTTGGGAGGCAGAGACAGGAGGATCATGCAGGTTCGAAGCCAGTCGCGATCTGGCTTAGGAGACCCTGTTTCCAAATAAAAATGTAAAAATAGGTCTGGGAGTGTAGCCCAGAGGTAGAAGGGTTTCCAGGAACCCCAGTACCACAAAAAAAAAAAAAAAAAAAACTGTGAGGAGTGATGGAAAAGAGAGAACAGCCAAATCTTTAGGGCAATTTTGAGAGAAAGTGAGATAACTGTATTTGGGTAAGAGATTTGGATCCCTGAGTTTAATATTTTGTGAAGTGGCCAGTTTCAGAAAATGCCATGGTCCAGATTGTACACATGTGCCTGGAAAATTGAAACTGAGTTAAAAGGCATTGAATAAAAGAAAAATATAATGTACAAACTAAAAATTTTCAGATGGAGCCAGTATTTGTGTTTGATAATTCTGATACATGCTTCAGTTTGGAAATCACTCATTTATACAAAAAGTCTTTATAATTATAAGCTTATATTAAAGTGGTTAAGCTCTGTAATACCCTTAAGAATAAGATATACACTAAATTTAGTAATTTTGTGCAACATTAAGGTATTTTCTTACTATAATATGTTTTATAAATATGTCCAAATGCACCATTCTATTGACAGTCCTTTCAAACTGTGCTTTAAGAAGCATCAGCAATGTTATTTGAAAAATAGCTGCTTGACTTTATTTTTTTAATTTTTTATTGGTGGATTATATTCATACATCATATTGGGGTAAAAAAATCTTGTGTGTACAAACCCGTACACATAATTGATTTAACCCCTACCCAATTCCCACCCCATTCCTCCCCGTCCATCCTTCCCCTGTTTGGCTTAGTGGTTGACTTCAATATGTTTAAGTACTTTGTGTGTTTTAGAGATTTTTCTCTCCCCCCCTCCTTTCTCCTCCTTTAGGTTTGCTCCTCTATAGGATTTCTTTTTCATCTGGAGTTCCGCCTATGACCCATTTCTCCCTAACTTTCACATATTAGGGAAAGCATCTGCTTCCTTACTTTTTGTGACTGACTAATCTCACTTAGCATAATGTCCTCCAGTTCTATCCATTTCCCTGAAAATGATGTAATTGAGTTTTCTTTAATGGCTGAGTAAAATTCCATTGTGTACATATACCACAGTTTTATAATCCATTCATCTGTTGATGGAGATCTTGGCTGATTCCTAATTTTGGCTATGGTGAATTGTGTAGCTATGAACATAGATACACATGCATTAGTTTGGTAGTTTGGTTTCCTATCTTTTGGCTAGATACCCAGAAGTGGTATTGCTGGATCAAATGGTATATTTGTTCCCATTCTTCTGCGTATTTTCCATATTGTTTTCCAAAGTGATTGCACTAATTTGCAATCCCACCAACAATGTCTTAGAGTTCCCACTTCTCCACATCCTCACCAACATCTGTTGTTGTTTGTGTTTTGAATGATTGCCATGCTAGTTGGAATTAGATTAGATCTCAGGGTAGTTTTGATTTGCGTCTCCCTGATTGCCAGTGATGTTGAGCATTTTTTCATGCATGTATTGGCCATTTGAATTTCTTCTTTTGTGAAGTGTCTATTTAGCTCCTTTGCCCATTTTGTTATTGGATGCTTTGTTTTATTAGTGTTGAGTTTCTTGAGTTCTCTGTATATTCTAGATATTAGTGCTCTATCAGTGGTGTAGGTAGCAAAAATATTCTCCCATTCTGTTGGCTCTCGATTGAGATTCTTGATAGTTTCCTTTGATGAACAGAAGCTCTTCAGTTTCATGCAATCCCACGTATTGATTTGCCTTTTAAGTTGTTGTGCCTTTGTGGTGTTCAGTCTCCACATGTTTATGTTGTTTCTCTGGGTCTTCTTATAGTTGATTTCTAGTTTAATTCCATTATAGTCTGAAAGGACACAGGGAAATATGTAACATTTTTTTAAATTTGCTAGTGCTCATTTTGTGTCCCAGGATATGATCTATTTTGGAGAAGGTTCCGTGAGCAGCTGAGAAAAATATAAACTCTGCTGTAGTTGGGTAAAATATTCTATATGTGTCCAAGAGGTACATTTGGTTATGGTGTTCTTTAGTTCTGGGGCATCTTTACTGACCCTTTGTCTGGAAGATTGATCTAGTGTTGTGAGAGGTGTGTTGAAGTCTCCCAGTATTATTGTATTGGGATTTATGTGTGGCTTCATGTCACAAAGAGTTTGATTTATGAAAGTAGCTGCCCCTATGTTTGGGGCATAGATGTTGATTATTGTTATTTTCTCTTGTTGGATTATTCCTTTACCTGTAAAATATGACCTTCTTTGTCTCTTCTAATAAGTTTGGGTTTGAAGTCTAACTTGTCTGCTATCATATTTGCTACTCCTGCTTGTCTTTGCATTCCATTAGCATGGATTACCTTGCTCCCGCCCTTTACCTTGAGTTTGTTCCTATTGTTACTTGTAAGGTGTGTATCTTGTAGGCAGCAGATGGATGGATTCTGTTTTTTAATCCATTTTGCCACTTTATGTTTCTTATTGGGGAGCTGACACATTTACATTCAGTGTGATTATAGAGGGAGAATTTTTAATTCCAAAAAAGTTATGATTTTATTTCTGTTTTAGATACTCTTTATTCTTCTTTGTTTAGTTTTCTGTTGGAAGGGAAATCTTGTTTCTTTGGTTCTGGCGTGTATTACCTATTTCTCCTTTGCAGATAATCTCCTTGAGTATTTTTTCTAGCGCTGGTTTTGAAGACATAAATTCCTTCAGTTTCTGTTTGTCATGGAAGCTTCTTGTTTCCCCATCTAATTTAATAGATAGTTTTGCTGGGTAGGAAATTTTTGGCTGGAAGTTGTTTTCTTTCAGAGTTTGTAATATGTTATTCCACGCCCTTCTGACTTTTATGACTTGGTTTGGGAAGTCTGGAATGATTCTAATTGGTTTGCCTTTGAATGTCACTTGGCCTTTTGTTTTTGTTTCCTTTAAGATTCTCTCCTTGGCTTCCACATTAGTCATTTTGACAATTAAGTGGCATGAGAATTGTCTTCTCTGATCCTGTCTAAAGGGAGTTCTATAAGTTTCCTGGACCTGTGTGTTGACCTCTTGCTCTATGTTTGGAAATTTTCTGCTATCACTCCCTTGAAGAAATTATTAATCCCTTTGGTTTTACCTTTTTTTCCCTCCTCTATTCCAATTGTTCTTAAGTTAACACTCTTAAATGGGCCCATATTTCTTCAATGTCAAATCCCCGCTGCTGGATTTTTTTTCTAAATTAAAGACTATGCATTCAGTTTTGGAGTGATCATCTTCTAGGAGCGAGGTTCTATTCTTCTCTGGTTTTGAGCTCTGCTCTGAGTCTCTGCAGGGGGTGCTCAGCCTGGCCCCTGGAAGTTTTAGATGCTCCTTGCGCTGAAAAAACTGCTGAATTCCGCCTGGCTGTTTCGCAGCTGCTCACCTCAGCTTGCTGTCCACTCCTCCTCTCTGGAACCTGGTAGCTTGTTGAGTGCGCTGTCCTGGAGCCATCTGGTGAATTTGCTGCTGCCACTGGCAGTATGGCGCTGCTGCCGCTTCCTCAGCTGTGAAGCCAGCATATCTTCTTTCTGGTTTTGAGCTCAGTTCTGATTCCCCCTCCTCTCTGGAACCTGGTGCTTCGAGGGAAGATGGCGCTGGCACAGCTCTGTACCATGGCTCTGGCCACGGCACTGCAGGCTGGTTTCTTTTCTGGTGTCTAGTTGTTCTTCCTGCCCTCTTTTTCTCTGTCTCTTGTATTTATAGTTTTTATTTCTCTGCTGATGGTGTTTTCTGGCTATGAAAGGTGCTGATTTTGTGGTAATATTGATTGATTGTTATCAGGTCTTGTAAACGCCTCTTTTCTCCATTGCCATCTTCCAGCTGCTTGACTTTATATAATAAATACTCATTTCTGATGGTATAAGTAGCAATGGCTGACCATTGCATTGTATATACTTACTATGTGTGAAGCACTGTGCTGAACACTATACCTTACCAACTACAGATTCACGTACAGAGTAGCTGTCACAATTATTAGCCCCTTTTCATGAAGGAGAAATTGGAGTCAAATAGTAGAGCTGGGATTTTATCACCAACTAGTTTGAATTAAGGACCTATTATTTGGTATGAGCCATACTATATAACAAAGTGGTACTGAAGGATATATATTTTCATTTTTTATCTATCTCTCTTAAAAGTAAAAATAATTTTGTACTTTTACAAGTATATGTGAAATTGGAAAATGATAACTTTTTATAAAAGCAATAAAATATTTTAGAATGGACTTTTTAATCCTTAAAAGTTGGAGGAAAATACAGATATGCTTTCTCATAACAGTTTCTCATAACAGTGTTACTAAGTTAAAATTGGCTTTAAAATCACATTTTGTTGAATGTTACTCGAGAATGAGAATGAATCGCTGGCTTGCTTGATAGCTCATTTCCAGTTGAAGACACAGTGACAAAAGTAAAAAACATACATATGAGATGGAACAAATCATTGCCAAGTGAGGTACTGGTGTAAACTGATGCTCCTCACTCCATCTCGCTCTTTTTTCTGGAAGTAATGGGCCATTTTGTTGCCCTGACTTTGGAATAAAGTTTTAAGACTCAGGAAATCAATAGTCCTTTTGAAAGAGAATTAATGAGACTTTCAGTGTAACCGATTTCAAGCATCTCACTGGGGCCTATTATACGATTATTACAAGTAATATTTGATCACATACCTAAACTATAATTATTTGTTATTTTATTTTTTTCTGTTATTTTCTGTTTGAATAGTTTTTGATAATAGAGGTTTTATAAAATTGTTTATTAAAATGCCAAACTTTGGTATCTACTCATTTTATTAGATAAATTATAACTCTGAATAAGACTTGAAGGCACCATTTTTTAGTGCCTAGGAAATAAAGTAATGTATGTTTTTGGCAGTGGAAATGAAACCACCATCAGTTCTATTAGAGAAATAATATATAAAGGAATTCATTGCTTTCAGAGACTGAGACATCTGTGTCTCAGGTAGATATTATTTTAATGACATTGCTTAAAATATAGTTAATTACTCAAACTCAAAAATAAATTACTCCAATATTTTTGTACTAATGACTTTTCCCAATCCGCTTAGAGAGGGAAACTATATTTCAAGAAAATTGACTTAATATATTACCAAGAATGGTGATATTTTAAAGATTTTCCTAAGACGTTAATCGAGTACTAGTGGCAACTGAACAAGAATAAGAAAAGTTGTAATTAGAGTTAGGAAATGAAGTTATTATAAAATGTATTATCACCAAAGTGAATATTCAGTTAAATGTTATGGATGATGTATATTTAGTAACTAATGTAGGCATTAGATCTTTTTTATTAAAACCTTCTGCCAGCCAATATTTAGGGAATTTTTTTCCAAATCTTTTACTTTTTTCTTTGCCTATGTATATAATTTTAAAGGATTAGTCTTTTTTATTTTAAAAAAAATTTTTACAAGACTGGGGATGGATCCCCAGGTCCATTCTACCTTCGAACTACATGCCTAGCCCTATTTTTTATTCTTTATTTTGAAACATGATCTTACTGAGTTGCAAAAGGCCTTACTAAATAGTAGCTAAGGCTGTCTGTGAATCGTGATCCTCCTGTCTCAGCCTCCCAAATGCTGGGATTACAAGCATGTGCCACCACAATTGGTTTTAAAGGTTAATCTTTAAAGAGAATTTTTAGAAGTATATAGCTGCTACTTTCTTTATCCTAAACAAAAAAGGAGATCATATTTAGTTGAGAGGAAATATTTTGTTATATTTTCAGCAATACTATAGAAAGATGGGTTTCATACACAATACATACAATTCCTGATAAACATTGATAAGTATCATAAGTATCCTATTATATGTAAAGGACATGGAGAAAGCTCAAATTACTTGATCCTTAGCAGATGTATGAGTTCTTATAGATCCTTTATTGTAGATAATGTATATACCTTGATTACTCATTGCCTACTGTAATAGCCAGAAAGTTGTCTTTTTTCATTAATCTGTCATTATTACATAATTATTGAAAATTAAATACTTAAGAGAAAATTAATAAATTAGTATGCTATGACTTCTCATATGCTAAGGAGATAAAAATGTGTTCACCTAATAAGTGATTGAGAGAAAAAATTATTTTTATTTTTTCATAAATAGGTGGGTGGGTCTGGACATAAATAGGTGGGTCTGGGTAGAACTATTTATCTACATTCTTATAAGTACTTAAAATCATAACCTAAGGACATATTAAGTAAGTACATTGTCTTCTCTTATTAAGAAAAAACCCAAAATGTGTTGTTCTCTACATGAACTTTCATTAGCGGTTGTCTTGACTCTGTGAAGTGGGTACTGTGTATTTAACAGAGTCACCTTCACTGATGTAACAAGCAGCAAGGCTGAGATTGTAGCACACCCACAACAACAGAAAGGAAACAAAGGGACCAAAGATGGTAAGGCAAATGGGGCTTGTGGATGGTGAAAATAAATGAAGCGGGTGGAACACTTTCTTCCCATTGATTTTTTCTCTTTTGCCTGTTACTGGAGCTAGATTCAATTACTCAATTACTCAATGGTGTATCTCTCTACCTCTTCCTCTCTCTCCCCCTCTCCTTCTTTTTTTCTTCCCTACATTCCTCCTTCTCTCCTCTTTTTTAGAATGTAAGCCAGAAATTCTGTTAACACTAACTTTAAACTCATTCTAAGTCCTTCCACCTTAATTCATTTCTACTGTGATTGTCTTATCCATGGCAACATCATTTCATATTTGTACAGTTTCTTCCTGACTGATCATCTATGTCTGCCTTTGTTTACCTATAAATCTAATCTCCACTGGGCAGAGGAATGTTTTATAAAATATAAGTCAAATCAGATAAGCCTTCTATATAAACTCTCTATATTTGACAGTTTTCTACAGATTATTTATTGTGATATAAATCCAAAATTCTTACCAGAGCTTAAAAAGCCTGTTATTCTAATCTGGCCTATATTACTTCTCTAACTTCCAATGACTTTCCCCAGATCTATTTTATTATATGAGTAACAATTCAAATTATAATATTATTTTTCATGACATTTATCAATATCTGAACTGATGAGTTACTTAATTTCTTACTTATTGTTCTAACTAGTGAATAAACCCAGAGAAAGCAAGGACAATATTAAAAGTTCAAAAGAAATGCTGGCAATCACATTAGGTACTGCAAGAGAACATGTAATGACCTTAATAATAGTCAGTGTTCATGATAATGCCCAGTCACCTCAGGGCATGGTGCAAGTTACAATTCATTTATTTAGGAATTACAAAACAAGTACCCAAAAGCAGTCTTATGAAGTTAACTGGATGAGTTTAGTCATTGCTTCTGTCCCACAGATCCATGATCTAAAATACTAAAATCTAAAATAAACTAAAATCTAAAATATTAAGCCAATTTTAAATAAAGGATATTGCTAGAAAAAAAAATCCATGACACAGCCAAGAAGAGATTAAGACAAATGCAATGTACTATACTGAGTGAGATACTGGAACATAAGTAAAAATTAAATAAATCTACAAATATTACAAACTTTAGTTAAAATATTCTATCAATATTGGTCCATGATTTGTAACAATTCATACAAATATGAGATGTTAGTAATAGGGAAAACTGTATGCTAATTTTTTATAAAGCTAACACTGTTCTAAAAATTGAATCTATCAATTAAAATCCATTCCTCATAAATATGTTGAGAATAGCTTTAAAGGTTAGAAAAATAATTGTGAAGCTAGAGATTGGGGCAGCATTAATCTCTAGTCAACTCCATTTTCTTTTTAATCTATCTTTTTCTATTTGAACTGAAGCAAAATTTTACTAATGCCCTTGCCAATTAAATAGCATGTTTCACTTGCTTAATGCCAGAAAGTACAAATTGTATTACTGACAGTGGCTATCTGGAAATAGTTAATTAAAATCAAATTTAGAACTTCATTGAAAGCTAGATCTTTGTAGCATAGCTAATAAATACAAATTTGTTTTGGCACAAGTCACCCTTCCCCTATGATGTTATAATTATCCCCTATTGTATTTCTCAACATTAGTTCAATACATTAATTAACAAAAATGAGTTTGAATGAAAATATTTAAGCACAAAGGCTGAAAATAGAATAAGACTTGTAATTTTGATTTATGTAGAATATTTTTCTAAAATCGCAAGTATTCCCTGTAAAAATATATGATACTTCATTTTTTGTTTGTTTTATGTCTTGGGATTTTATTCATGTTGATAAAGTAGAACAATTAAAAAAATGACAACAAAATGATATATAGAGCCGGGTGTGGTGGTGCATGCTTGTAATCCCAGCATTTGGGAGGCTGAGACAGGAGGATCATGGCTTGCAGACAAAAATAGCTACTTAGTGAGGCCATTTGCAACTACTTGAGACCCGGTTTCAAAATAAAGAATAAAAAATAGGGCTGGAGGTGTATACCAGAGGTATAATGTCCCTGGATTCCATCCCCAGTACCACAAAAAATGAGATATAATTTTAGTAGTGTGTACATACATTTTAAAGGAAAGAAAATTCCAATTAGATTAGTATTCACCTTAAATATTCTATTCTTGTGATTTTTTTATAGGTTGGCTAACTTTTACTTAGTCTTGATAATCTACAAAAACCCACATAATATGCATATCTATACTCTCTGAGCAAAATCCCTTGATTCATCATTTCATACACTCCAGATCACCAAAAGCATCTTATCTTAGCAACCCAATAGTGGTTTGAGGGTTTAGTAATCTAGTTTAATTTGCACAGTTTCACACATCACATACTTTCCTCTTCAATAATGGAGGGCAGCCAGAATTTAATTAGATCACAGAGTTCACACCACAGGATAGATTGTCTTTTAATTAGTAGCATATATTGTTTCAGATGTTTACCTAGACACACCATTAACACTATGAGCAAATCACACCGAAGCCCAGCATGCAACCTGAACATATTTATTTATTGTTTTCATTTATAAAAGGACATCTGCCTTCTTTAGCAGAATATAAAAAGAATACCATTTAAATTAAATATTTTCTAAAACTAATACTATAGTATAAAATATAATTATGTGGGGAAACATGTTTTCCCTTAAAACTCATTTCTCAGTTGTAGATATCAAGGCAAAATTCTCTAATTCTCTTCCTCTTAAACTAGATTATTTCTTTGTTTCAACAAGGTGACATGCTTGATTTATTCTTAATGCTATAGAAAGTGTTGAAAGCCTCAAACACAGTCTAAAAATAATTTAGAGGTCTAAAAATAATTTAGACCTCTTCAATTTTTCTGCCAAATCTTAACAGAAGGTTTTAATTCAGGTAGTAATGTTCATGGAATTATCTCAGAGTGCCTTATTAGTCCACATTTTTCTTTTTTCAAATTAGTAAGCATATTTATGTCATAATTCATATGTTTGTTTCCATATATAAACCAACACTATCACATTTTAATATTTTGTTCATTTTATAAAATAAAATGTCTTGAAATGAAGCCCCTAAATATGTCTTTAAACAAAATAAAATGAATATAACTGTAAATGAAATCCTCTTGGTAGGTAAAATATTTGTAGAAAAGGTGAAAAATCATTATTTGCAAGTGGAAAATGCAGAAATTTCAATTCAAAAATTTTCATTTTTGTATGTCTCAACTTAGAATTAATTGTAAAATTTAAAATGCAAATTATATGGAACAACATTACCTAAGGAAATATTATAACAAAACAATTGGTATTTTGAATGTGTAAAGTACTCTCCAAAAGATATATATTTCAAGTATATATCTTTAATTTTAGTTTGTTTCACATTTTTACTGCTGAGACAGTTGAATTGATATTGTTGAAATGTAAGGCAATTTCTGAATTCCTCATCTTGCCTGTAAATAAAGTAGCTAGCACACAGTTAGCATCCCTCCAATTTTTTTTATATGCTAGAGGGAGCTTGGGATGGAAGGAGGGAAAGTTTTCTCTGTTAGTCTCTTGAAATTTGCACCTAAATTTCCCATTAGCAGTTTTACCAGAACATTTTATGTTCTAAGAAGAGTTCAAAGCATGGCCCCTAGCTACCTTTCCAATAATAATTCTTCATTACTTTGTTTCTTATGAACACAGGCAAAACTTTCATTCTAAAGTCATTTAGAAAACCTGATAATGTAGTGTACCCACCTCAAATTTTAGCTTTTTTTTTTTTTTCTAAAAAAAATAAAAGGGAAGCCAGGCATGATACACTGTACTCTCAGGATTTGGAAGGCTGAGACTGGAGGAACACAGGTTCAAGGACAGCCTCAGCAATTTGAGAGAATCCCAAAAACCTAGTGAGATTATTTTTCTTTTTTTTTTTTCTGCTAATTTATTTATTTTTTTTCAGGAAATTTATTTATTTATTTTTAATTAATTTATTTTTTAAATTGGTGCATTGTAGTCATATATCAATCACATTGGAGTACAAGACTTAAGAGGATATACAAGCACACATCATCCAATTAGCCCTCCTCCAGCCCCCATCCCATTCCCTCCCCCTCCTTCCATCCCACACTTCTTTGGTGATTTACTTTGATACATTTGTTTATGTACCTCCTGCGTTTTAAAGAGGCTCCGTCCTCCAGTATCACATACCCTCTGATTGGTCACATTAGTTGCTTCACTATAGGGCCCTTTCTATAGCTCAACCTCTTCCTGTAGCCCTTTTCCTCCTAGTTATTGCTGATTAAGAGAAGCGTATGATTTATATTTTCTGCGATATTTCTCTGTGCATGCTGCGTTGCAAGTACCAATCCCACTCTTGATGGTCCCAGTAGTGGCCTGGCTACTCAGTGGACTGATCCAGACCTCGCTGGCTCAAGCAGCGGCCTTGCCTCATGGGAGGCCCCAGTTCTGGTCTCGCTGGCCCGTGCACCAGTCTAACCACTAAGCTGGCTTTGGTCCGGGCCTTGGAGGCCGCAGGAGTGAACTTGCCTCACGCCAGGCTCCGATGCTGGCCATTGGCCCCTGCACCGGCCTACCCCCTCGGCAGGCTCCAATGCCAGCCTCGTTGGCCCCAGCACCAGCCTAACCCCTCGGCAGGCTCCAATCCCAGCCTCGGAGGCCCCAACATTGGTCATGCCTCAAGGCAGGCTCCAATGCCGGCCTCTCTGGCCCCAGCACCGGCCTAACCCCTCGGCAGGCTCGTATCCTGGCCTCGAGGCCCAAGTACCAGCTTTGCCTCACAGTAGGCTCCTATGCCGGCCTCTCTGGCCCCAGCAGGGGCCTAACCCCTCGGCAGGCTCCGATCCCGGCCTCAGAGGCCCCAGCACGGGTCATGCCTCACAGCAGGCCCGATGCCAGCCTCGCTGGCCCCAGCACCGGCCTAACCCCTCGGAAGGCTCTTATCCTGGCCTCAGAGGCCCCAGTACCGGCCTTGCCTCATGGCAGGCTCCGATGCCGGCCTCCCTGGCCCCAGCACCGGCCTAACCCCTTGGCAGGCTCCGATCCCGGATTTGAAGGCCCCAGCACTGGTCATGCATCAAGGCAGGCTCTGATGCCGGCCTTGCTGGCCCCAGCACCGGCCTAACCACTCGGCAGGCTCTTATCCTGGATCGGAGGCCCCAGTACCGGCCTTGCTTCATGGCAGGCTCCGATGCCAACCTCGCTGGCCCCAGCACCGGCCTAACCCCTCGGCAGGCTTTTATCCTGGCCTCGAAGGCCCCAGTACCGGCCTTGCCTCAAGGCAGGCTCCGATGCCGGCCTCACTGGCCCCAGCACGGGCCTAACCCCTCGGCAGGCTCTTATCCTGGCCTCAGAGGCCCCAGTACCGGCCTTGCCTCATGGCAGGCTCCGAGCTGGCCTCCATGGCCCCAGCACCGGCCTAACCCCTTGGCAGGCTCCGATCCCAGATTTGGAGGCCCCAGCACTGGTCATGCATCAAGGCAGGCTCTGATGCCAGCCTCGCTGGCCCCAGCACCGGCATAACCCCTCAGCAGGCTCTTATCCTGGCTACGGAGGACCCAGTACCGGCCTTGCCTCACGGCAGGCTCCGATGCCGGCCTCGCTGGCCCCAGCACCGGCCTAACCCCTCGGAAGGCTCTTATCCTGGCCTCAGAGGCCCCAGTACCGGCCTTGCCTCAAGGCAGGCTCCGATGCCGGCCTCGCTGGCCCCAGCACCGGCCTAACCCCTCGGCAGGCTCCGATCCCGGTCTTGGAGGCCCCAGCACTGGTCATGCCTCAAGGCAGGCTCCGATGCCGGCCTCACTGACCCCAGTACCGGCCTAACCCCTCGGCAGGCTCTTATCCTGGCCTCGGAGGCCCCAGTACCGGCCTTGCCTCACGGCAGGCTCCGATGCCGGCCTCGCTGGCCTCAGCAAGGGCCTATCCCCTCGGCAGGCTCTTATCCTGGCCTCGAGGCCCCAGTACCGGCCTTGCCTCAAGGCAGGCTCCGATGCCGGCCTCACTGGCCCCAGCGCCGGCCTAAACCCTCGGAAGGCTCCGACCTGGCCTCGGAGGCCCCAGCTCTGGTCATGCCTCAAGGCAGGCTCCGATGCCGGCCTCACCGGCCCCAGCACCGGCCTAACTCCTCGGCAGGCTCTTATCCTGGCCTCGGAGGCCCCAGTACCGGCCTTGCCTCAAGGCAGGCTCCGATGCCGGCCTCGCTGGCCCCAGCACCGGCCTAACCCCTCGGCAGGCTTCGATCCCGGTCTCAGAGGCCCCAGCACTGGTCATGCCTCAAGGCAGGCTCCGATGCCAGCCTCACTGACCCCAGTACCGGCCTAACCCCTCGGCAGGCTCTTATCCTGGCCTCGGAGGCCCCAGTACCGGCCTTGCCTCACGGCAGGCTCCTATGCCGGCCTCGCTGGCCTCAGCAAGGGCCTATCCCCTCGGCAGGCTCTTATCCTGGCCTCGAGGCCCCAGTACCGGCCTTGCCTCAAGGCAGGCTCCGATGCCGGCCTCACTGGCCCCAGCGCCGGCCTAACCCCTCGGAAGGCTCCAACCTGGCCTCGGAGGCCCCAGCTCTGGTCATGCCTCAAGGCAGGCTCCGATGCCGGCCTCACCGGCCCCAGCACCGGCCTAACTCCTCGGCAGGCTCTTATCCTGGCCTCGGAGGCCCCAGTACCGGCCTTGCCTCAAGGCAGGCTCCGATGCCGGCCTCGCTGGCCCCAGCACCGGCCTAACCCCTCGGCAGGCTCTTATCCTGGCCTCGGAGGCCCCAGTACCGGCCTTGCCTCATGGCAGGCTCCGATGCCAAACTCGCTGGCCCCAGCACCGGCCTAACCCCTCGGCAGGCTCCAATCCCAGCCTCGGAGACCCCAGCACTGGTCATGCCTCACAGCAGGATCCGATGCCTGCCTCGCCGGCCCCAGGACCGGCCTAACCCATCGGCAGGCTCTTATCCTGGCCTCGGAGGCCCCAGCACCGGTCATGCCTCAAGGTAGGCTCCGATGCCGGCCTCGCTGGCCCCAGCACCGGCATAACTCTTCGGCAGGCTCTTATCCTGGCCTCGGAGGCCCCAGTACCGGCCTTGCCTCAAGGCAGGCTCCGATGCCGGCCTCGCTGGTCCCAGCACCGGCCTAACCCCTCGGCAGGCTCTGATCCTGGCCCCGAGGCCCCAGTACCGGCCTTGCCTCAAGGCAGGCTCCGATGCCGGCCTCACTGGCCCCAGCATCGGCCTAACCCCTCGGCAGGCTCTTATCCTGGCCTCGGAGTTCCCAGTACCGGCCTTGCCTCAAGGCTTGCTCCGATGCCGGCCTCACTGGCCCCAGCACCGGCCTAACCCATCGGCAGGCTCCGATCCCGGCCTCGGAGGCCCCAGCACTGGTCATGCCTCAAGGCAGGCTCTGATGCTGGCCTCTCTGGCCCCAGCACCGGCCTAACCCCTCGGCAGGCTCTTATCCTGGCCTTGGAGGCCCCAGTACCGGCCTTGCCTCACGGCAGGCTCCGATACCGGCCTCGCTGGCCCCAGCACCGGCCTAACCCCTCGGCAGGCTCTTATCCTGGCCTCGAGGCCCCAGTACCGGCCTTGCCTCACGGCAGGCTCCGATACCGGCCTCGCTGGCCCCAGCACCGTCCTAACCCCTTGGCAGGCTCTTATCCTGGCCTCGAGGCCCCAGTACCGGCCTTGCCTCTAGGCAGGCTCCGATGCCGGCCTCGCTGGCCCCAGCACCAGCCTAACCCCTCGGCAGGCTCTGATCCCGGCCTCGGAGGCCCCAGCACTGGTCATGCCTCACGGCAGGCTCCGATGCTGGCCTCACTGGCTCTAGCACCGGCCTAACCCCTCGGCAGGCTCTTATCCTGGCCTCGGAGGCCCCAGTACCGGCCTTGCCTCAAGGCAGGCTCCGATGCCGGCCTCACTGGCCCCAGCGCCGACCTAACCACTCGGCAGGCTCCGATCCCGGTCTCGGAGGCCCCAGCTCTGGTCATGCCTCAAGGCAGGTTCCAATGCCGGCCTCACCGGCCCCAGCACTGGCCTAACCCCTTGGCAAGGCTTGTGCTAGGGCCTCCGAGGTCGGGTCCGGAACTTGCTGAGGGGTTAGGCCGGTGCTGGGGTCAGCGAGGCCGGCATCGGATTATTTTTCAAAAAAAATATAAAATATAAAAAGAGCTAGGGGCAAAATATTGGTGATAGAGAGCCTCTGGGTTTAATTCTTGATTTTTTTTTTAAAGCAGAGGGGAACAATGAAAGGTAGTATAAGTTGTTTTATTTTCCATGGAGATACATAGCACAAATATTTATCCATCTCACCAAATTTGCCACAGAAGAAAGTTAAGCATTTAGTGCATATTTCATGCCAGTTTGCTAGCTATCTTAATCTTACATTTAACACATTTCCAGATACTCTCCCTATTATAAGAGACCAAATTACAAAACTATGAAATATGTACACAATGGAATTTTACTCAGCCTTAAAGAACACAATTATGCCATTTATAGGGAAATGGATGGAACTGGAGTATATATTATGCTGAGATTAGTCAGTCACAAAAAATTAAAAAAAATAGATACTCTTCCTAATATGCAGAAGCTAGAGAGAAAATGGACCATAGGAGGAACTCTAGACGAGGGAGGAAAAACCATAGATAATCCAATAAGTGGCCTAACTCAAGGTGATGGGAGGAAGGAAAAGGAAGATTCCCAAATGTACATGATGTCCATTCACAAACATATCAAGTCAATCACTAAGCAAAACACGAGGAGGGAGGGGGAGGGAATGGGATAGGAATTGGATAAGGGCTAATTGAGTGATATGTGCATGTATGCCTCTACCATCTTGTACTCCATTAAGATGAATACTACAATGCACCAATAAAAATAAAATAAATGTTTTCATGATAGAAGGAAAGAAATGCTTTTGAGTCAAGTAGAACAACAGAACTGAAATTCTAGTTATGGTGACTCTGAAGAATTTTGATTAATATCTGAATTCTTAATTTTCCCATTGAAAAATTAAGGGAATGTATGAAATGCACATATATTTTAATGCAAATTATGTACAAAATATCACATTATCATATATAGTTTCAAAATAATGTATAAAATATTTTGTAGTTAGCATTTTTTTCTCCTTTGTTTCTTTACTTTTATTGGTGTAATTATATATCATAGTGAGATTCAAAGTTATACAAGCATACATGCACTAATTATTTGGTGTTTTTCCTTCCTCAACCTACTTCACTCTCCCTCCTCTCTCTCCATACATGTTAATGAGATCGGTAGTGATACCAATACATAGCTTTAATGAACTGTTTCCTTCTTCAGTTCTCCCTTTACCTCTCCTCATTTTCCTCCCCAAGTCTCCTTCCACGATCCTACTGATTTTGTTTTCTCTTATTTATCTGGAGTCCCATTTTATTTCCTATTTTTCTCTAACTTCCACATATGAAGGAAAACATATAACCCTTGACTTTCTGAGATTGGCATTATGCTCTCTAGTTCCATCTATTTTTCTGCAAATGATAGTTTTGCCTTTATTTTGTCTATGTAGAATTCCATTGTGCATATGTACCACATTTACTTTATCCACCCATCTGTTAACAAACAGGTAGGTTCTATAAGACCAAAACAAAATATTGATACCTTAGGGACAGAAAATTACAACCCAATATCCTAAATGAGTACATTCACTCTTAAAAACAGCTTTAATGCCGGGCGTGGTGGCGCACGCTTGTAATCCCCGCGCTTGGGAGGCGGAGACAGGAGGATCGCGCAGGTTCGAAGCCAGCCGCGCTGGCGTAAGAGACCCTGTTTCAAAAATATAAAATAGGTCTGGGAGTGTAGCCCGGAGGTAGAAGGGCTTCCAGGAACCCCAGTACCACCAAAAAAAAAACAAAAAAAAAAAACAAAAAAAAACAACAGCTTTAATGATATACAATTCATGCATCATACAATTCATTCTTTTGAATTATACCATCCAAATATTCTTAATATGATCACAAAGTTGTGTAGCTACTACCATTATCATTTCAGAATGTCATCAACACATGAGAAAGAACCTCCTTCATCATTAGTCAGTTTGTCACCTCCTACTTCTGTCCATTCACCTTTCTTCACCACCTAACCCATGGTTTCCAGAAATTATGTATCTTCTATTTGCCTCTTTATATTTTCCCAGTGTAGACACATTTTAAAATATTACTAACTGCTATTACATATTCTTTGAGGAACATCTCATACTGTATGTAACCAAGCTGCTAGTAACCATTGTTCTGCTTTTCCCTTTAATTAAGTAAAAAAATATATATATTTTTACATACCTTCTATGAGTTAAATCATGTGGCATTTGATTTTCTGTACCTGGTTATTTCACTTAACATTATATTCTCCAAATTCAAAGTTCATTCCTGTTGTCCCAAATTATAGGATTTAATCAGTTTATGGATGAATATTATTCATTATATACATGTATCTATCCATTTGTTTTATTCATTCATTTGTTGATGGACACTTTATTTGATTCAATATCCTGACTATACTGAATACTGCTCAAGAAACAGAGATGTAGATGTCTCTTTGACATACCAATTTCATTCCCTTTGGATATGCACCCAGTGGGATTCCTAGATCATATGGTAGTTCTATTTTTAATTTCCTGAAGAAAATTCATACTGTATTCCATAATGGCTGTACCAATTTACATTTCTATGAACAGTGTATGAGGATTTTTTTCCACATTCCTACCAGAATTTGTTAACTTTGTGTGTGTGGTGCTGGAAATTTAACCCAGGGGCATTCTACCTCTGAGATATATCCCTAGTCTTATTTTTTAATTTTTATTTAGAAATACATTAGTTGCAGAGAGCCTCACTAAGAAGCAGAAGCTGGCCCTCAAACTAAATAGCTGAAGCTGGCTGCAAACCTATGATCCTCCTCTCTCAGCCTCCCAAGTACTGAGATAACAAGCTTGCATTGCCATGCCCCACTATCATTTTTCTTTTTGATAGTATATGTTCACATCTCATTGTGGTTTTGATTTGCATTTCCCTGATTATCAGTGAATTGCATTTTTAAAAATATGTTTGTTGGTCATTTCCATGTCTTTTTTTTTAGGTCTCCCCCCAATATTTTGAGAATTGAAAGTATGAAACTACTAAATTAAAAAAAAATGTTTTATGACATTACTTGGGGCAATGGCTTTTGGATGTGTTTGCAAAAGCATAGGGAATAAAAACTAAAAAAATGCAAGTTGCATTAAATCAAACTAGAAACTTCTGCACAGTAGAAACAGAAAAGTGAAGGACACCTTCCAAAATAAGAAAAAAATAAATTTGAAAACTATACATCTGATGAGATTAATATCCAAACTTTATAAGAAACCTAACTCAATAATATTTCATTTAAATTAATATTGTAAGTATTATTTAAGGAAATCTGAAACTTGATTCATTCAATCCTGGCAAAAAAGCAAAATATTTTTTCAATTCTAAATCGTAAAGATTTTTGATATTTCAATTTTCTAGAAAAACTTCAATGTTCCACTGTTTTCAAAGCAATATACACTAAAGCATTCCAAAAGTTAATAATTATAGCCTCTTTTAATAACCTTTACAAACAGAATGTTCTTCAGGTGGCACTCTGTCTCAGTCACCATTTGTCTTTAATAAAGTGAGACATTTCCCCTAGGGTACAGCAAAAACAAAAACAAAATTGGGAAAAATAATTTATCTAACTAAATTCTTTAAGAGTTGATCCACTGTCAGTCTAAATCAGTAGTTGTAATAGTACTATATCTCTGTTACTTGCAAAATGGCAAATGTACACTTTGCTTTGAAAATAGGGGAACAATGAAGTTTTTCCTAAAACATTGAAATATCAAAAATATTTAAGATTTAGCCGGGCGTGGTGGCGCACGCTTGTAATCCTCGTGCTTGGGAGGCGGAGACAGGAGGATCACGCAGGTTCGAAGCCAGCCGCGCCGGCGTAAGAGACCCTGTTTCAAAAATACAAAATAGGTCTGGGAGAGTAGCCCGGAGGTAGAAGGGCTTCCAGGAACCCCAGTACCACTAAAAAAAAAGAAAAAAAAATTTAAGATTTAGAGTCGGAAAAGCATTTTGCTTTTTTTGCCAAACTTACCACAGCCAGTCACCCAGTCACTGAGCTAGGCATGGGAAACTGCGGAAGGAGAAGGAGTGAGGTAGGATCTGGTGGAAGACTGCATGAGTTCTTTGTGAATGTACGTCTATCACTTTGAACTTCACCAAGATGTATGATTACAATGCACTAATAAAGAACTAAAAGAGAACAGCCATGAAAACTGTGAACTGGAGTCATGAGCTGATCTGCTCTTCTGTTTAATCAAGCATTTGCATTGTGATCACTACTGACTTGTTGAGTATTGTTTTGACCCTGTAAATTCATCAAGCATGCAATCAAAACTTAAATGATATCCAGGCAGCACTGGCAGGCCATAATGCTGTTCTTGAAAATGTCTCATTATAGGACATGGTAATTTTCATATTCTTGTGATCTCAGGACTATAAAATGCATTTAACCAATAGAATCTAAACACTATCTGTAAATGCCAGATCCCTTTACTGCTAAGATCTCCTGATAATAATTATCTCTGCCCTCACATGAGTTAATTGTATTGTCATTTAAAAAGATCATTCTTTTGGGTAGGTTTCAAAACACTGAATGTGTGGATGGACACTCAGGGTTTTTACACTGCTGCACTATACCTCTCCTTTATCTCTTGCTGCTTACTGAGTTGTGTCCATTTATATTTCAGTGACCCTATCATTCCTTAATGATTGACAAAATATTTTCCAGGGAGAGTGCTGACCCTCTCCTGATATCACAAAGAAAAGGATTCCTATACTATATAGTTAAGTTTTAAGGTACTTGGAGGTATTTTGAAAGAAGTGTTCCAGAAAATCATAGGCAAATATTCATAAGAGACTGTCAGTCAATGGAAGTCCTTAAAAAGAATATCATAAATACAATGTGAGATTAAAGAGATTTGAAAATATCTTCATAAACATTATCTGCAAGTGATATTGTCCGGGCCTATTATTTCCTGAGGCGATTAGCAGAAAACAGATAAGTGTTTGCTAAACTGATACATGTCTGATGTGCCACACATTTTCATAGATACTTTATTTTAGCAACTTTCTTGTTCAGATCATTTTCAGTTCCAAAAATACTATCCTTGATGTTGCATAAGCATAAACATATTTGAAAGTATGTCTGAACAAAATATTTGAGAATTACAAGCATAGCACACGCAAATTGTCATGAATCTATTTTTACAATGACTATTAATCTAACATTGAGTGAAACAGGGTAAAGATAATTAGTCAACAGTAGTATATAGCTAAAATTACAGTATCAAAATATAAGAGAAACATTGTAGGTGCCAAATATTTTTTAAGCAAGCAAGAAAATATATAAAACAGAATCTATCAGAATATTTGTATTATATCTAGAAATGGGTTATATTCTTAATAAATGGAAAAACCTTAATGGAAAGTAATGGATATCATTTGAACTTAGCTAAAAATTTGTAATTACTCGGGCGACTGGCCTAAACCTCAGGTGAGGTGAGCCACCTAGCCTTCCTAGACACTTTATTTGGTTGTTCATATTTACATGCCAAGTTCTTCCCTTCAATTACAACACTACAACATTTTTTTCACATTTTAAAAAAGAGCCATGTACTTTCCAAATATGCAAAAGAAATATTAAATATTATTCATCCTTTACAACAGAAAACTATTTTATAGTTCTGTGACTACTATTCAGGCTTAGGAGTGTGTGTCAATGTCCAGCTAGCCTGCTACTTACTTTCCCTTCAATGGCAATGCTGATATTCATTCATATATCTGTTCAAAACAAAACAAAAAGATAGCAATAACATCTTCAAGAAGGCCACTGACGATTCCAGAGAAATCTTAGTGTGTGTATATGTGTGTGTGCGGCCTTACCTGTATGTCAGCCTAAGTGTGTTAACAGATTTCATTAAATAGAAAAAATGCATATAATACCTATCTTTTTGGTAGTATATTGATATTTTCAGAAAATCCTTATCAAAATTTAATGACCCCAAAGGTTCATATTGATTTTTATTTTTCCTCTGACAATATTTCATTTGTGATATTGACTTACCATAAATGAATGTTTGCTTAAGATACAGTGTTACATGTTGTAAAGCAAGCCTACATAAAAGACTTGATGGGCTCAGAGTATACAAAGAACAAAGCAACTCATAGCTAGCAATGGAATGTAAAACAAGAGCCAGCCCATCTTCTTCTACACACACACACACACACACACACACACACACACACACACACACACATTTTATTTATTTTTTAGTTAGTTAATTACTTAGTTGTGGTACTAGGAATTGAACTTGAACTCAGGGGCAATCTAGCATGGAGGTACACCCCATCCCATTTATTATTATTATTATTATTATTATTATTGTTATTATTATTACTATGATTATTGTGTGCATGAGTTACTGACTATTGAACTTGAACCCAGGAGCATTTTACTTCTGAGTTATACACCCAGTCCTATTTTTTTATTTTGAGACAGGGTCTCACTAAGTTATCTAGGGCCTCACTAAGTTGCTGAGGCTGGCTGCAAATCTCGAATCCTCCTCTCTCAACAGCCCAATTCCTGAGATTATAGGCATGTGATATCAATCCCTATGCCCTTTTTGTTTTGAAATAAAATCTTCTAAGTTACCACACAGTGGCCTCAAACCTATGATCTTCTAGTCCCCACCTCTTAAATAACGGGACTAGAGACACGCGCAATGGCGTCTAGTTGTACTATTTTTATGTGCGTGTAGTACTAGGATTGGATCCAGGGCTATTCCGCCTCTGAGCTATTTTCCCAGCTCTATTTCACATTTTATTTTGAAATAGACTCACACTAAGTTGAGGAAGGCCTCCCTAATTGTAAAGGCTGGCCATGAATCTGTGATCCTCCTTTCTTGCCTCCCAGGTCCTATGATTTAGGTGTGAAACACCATACCTGGCTTACACACTATTTTTCAACCCATTATAAGCAAATTATTTTTGCTACAAATTAATATGCATATATAATGACTTTCAAATTTCTTGGATGAAACATTTTGCTACCTGGGGTATGTGATGTGCTAAAAGATGTGTGTGTGTTTGTGTGTGTGTGTGTGTGTGTGTGTGTGTGTGTGTGTGTGTGTGTGAATTAAATTATTTTTGAAGTATGTGAGTTAGAGCACTTCAATATTATGCCAGTGTGAGAATTTATATGTGAATCAAGGAAAGGTTTGGGTGTTACTTTGCTAGGGCTGTCATCACAATGGGCCACAGACTAGGTGGCTTAACTAACAGAAATTTATTTTCTCCCAATTTGGGAATATACAAATACAAAATCAAAGTGACAGCAGGAGCTGGCTCTCTGCAAAGGCTCTAACAAGATCTGTCCCAGGTCTTTCTCTTTAAGCTTTTCATAGTTTCTTACCTTGTGGTTGAATAATTCTAATCTGTCTATGGCATTCTCACTATGCCGGTGTTTCATTCCAAATGTCCTCTTTTGTAAAAGGATAACAGCCAAATGAGATTAGGGGTCCACCCTACTGAAGTCTCAGAGTTGTAGTTTACCTACTTTTCAGTGAGTCCTCCTTCACATCCCGTCTTTTCTGTTATTCTTGTCTGAGTTCTTTTGACTGCAACTTTGTTCTCTCAACTACTGTGCTTACCCAGCTTGCTGTGATTTCTTACATCAATTCCAGACATGTCTTCTTGATGAACATGGACATCCTGAGGAGCAGGATCATTCCAAGTTCTCTCATTCTACTTCCCCTGAATGTCCAGCTCTAATTCTGGCAGAATTAGAGAACATTGCTTTCATGTTCTCCAGAAAAATGGAGTTAACTTGGTTAAGTGCACACATTCCTTTGACACAATAGACCCATGGGTATTATTTCCCTAAAGTAGTCACGAGAAGGTGATAGCATTGTTTTAAAGTAAGTGTTGACCCACTGTCACCTAGAAAGAATAACTTTTGAAACAGACCTGCTTTTGCACAACTATTTGTGACTGATTGAACTGTTCAATATAGCATCTATTTTTTAAAACATTGCATTAACCTTTTAGATAACTATTACATGATCTCTTAAAATCATGTTGCATTTAAAAAAGATAGAGTTTGTCTGACATGCATTAAAACTCTTGTCTTAAAAATGTGCCCAAGCTGAGCATGGTAGCGTACGCTCATAATCCCATCATTTGGGAGGCTGAGACTGGAAGATCACAGTCCGCGGACAGCCTCAGCTATTTAGTAAGGCCCTTTGTAACTCAGTGAGACCCTGTTTCAAACATAAAATAAAAAATAATTTAAAAATGGGGCTAGGGGTGTTGCTCAGAGGGGGAGTTCCCCTGGGTTCCATCCCCAGTACTGAAAAAAAAATGTGCCCAAATGTATAATTTGTGGGATGATATAACTGTATCAAAATTTTATACTGTGCTTCACAAGTTTGTACACTTAGTAAGTATTAATCTTAAAACTGGATTTTTTTTAAATGTGGTAAATATGTAGCTTTGGTTAGAAATTCTCCACTCTCTCTCTCTGACTTTCATGACCTTTAGGTACCTAAAAAAATTTATATATATATATATATATATATATATATATATATATATATATATATCCACTAAAGTGATTTGAAAACTTAGGTCGCAAACCTATAGTTTCAAAAAAACTGTTTGTACTTCAGTTGGCAATGGCTATCAATATTATTTTCTCCTACCAGAGAGATAGTAGAGATCACTTGTTTTTAAATGAAGATACTGTAATATAGTTTTTCTTTCTTAATAGCAGACTGTATTTGGAAAAGTTTTCATAACAGCATTTTTTCTTTCATTAAAGATTTAGGAGACTCAAAGCCAGAGCCACATATTCAGATGGTAAATTTAGCATACATGACAGTGATACCTTATAAAGAGAATACTTATTTCCATTATGTAACAGTATGATTTTGATTAATTACTGTGGGACTATGATTAATGCAGTGATGCAGATAGATACACTTTCAACTGATTGGTCATTTAGAAATAATATAGAAAACATATATGAAAGAATGAGTTTTTCCTCAAAAGTGCTATTTTCTTTTTCTTCTCATTGTGAGTCATTATAATTCTGAATAGTAACTCAATATAAGAAGACAAGTGTTATAGTAATAAAATGATTTTGATTTTTAAAACTGTTCAAGACCAGAAGAACTTTTACACAAACAGTGGATTATAGTTTATCACAAGTATACAAACTTATGTCGTAGAAGATTTTAAGGTGCACAATTTATTAACTCAGAAAATGGTAGTAACGATAAGAGGCTAATAAGTTAGTGGTAGTAAAAGCAGTAGCTGCTGGGAATGGTGGCGCACGCTTGTAATCCCCGCGCTTGGGAGGCAGAGATAGGAGGATCGCGCAGGTTTGAAGCCAGCCATGCGCGCTGGCTTTAGGAGACCCTGTTTCCAAATAAAAATATAAAATAGGTCTGGGAGTGTAGCTCAGAGGTAGAAGGGCTTCCAGGAACCCCAGTACCACCAAAAAAAAAAAAAAAAAAAAAGCAATAGCTATATTACAAGAGTCAGAGAACATAAAATAATACTAATTACCAAAGGCAGTCCTGATTTATCTAACAGGACGTAAAGTTATAAAAGAATATCAAGGAAAAAGAGGAAGAGATTTGAATGTAGTGTTGAGAGTGATGAGAGATGTATTAAGTTTGCCTGGAAGGAAGATAAATGACTAATTTTAAAGTATAGGCATCTGTCTGGTGGACCAGACACTGTACAAGTAGCTGAAAATATACCAGTGAACAAAACATAAACTTAGTATATCTTTACTTATATTAATGTTAAATATATTCAAATAATATTAATATAAACTCATGGGAGAGTGGAAAACTTTTTAGCATACTTATTTTATTTCTTTTAGATGTTACTCAACAATGCATTGTAGGATCACATGGTTCCATGTTGAATGCACACAATTTTTTGTGGCATCTCCATATCATTTTCCATATTGATGGTACTAATTTATACTTCCCATCAACAGTTGTACAAGAGTTCTTTTGTATTCTGGAAAAATGGGAAAGAGGGCATGTTTGGTGTTCTTCCCATACAAATAAGCACTATTTGAGGTGATACATTTGTCATTTACTTTATTTAACCATTTTATAGTTTATATATGATTGAAAACATGTTGTACATGATAAATATATACAATTTTATCTATTATTAATTTTCTTGTGGTACTGGGGTAGAACCCAGAGGAATTCTACCTCTGAGCTACATTGCTAACCCCATCTTTTATTCTTTATTTCTTAATTTTTTAATTTTTTAAATTTCTTTGGTGGTACTGGAGATGGAACCCATCTACCTCTGGACTAAACTCACATACCTATTTTTTATATTTTATTTGAAAACAAGGTCTCTTAAGCCAGGGAGGCTGGCTTTGAACCTGTATGATACTCCTGTCTCCACCTCCCAATCAGGGATTACAGTATGTGCCACCACGCCCAGCTTTTATTCTTTATTTTAAAACAGGATCTCACTAAGTTGCAAAGGGCCTCAGTAAGTAGTAGCTGAGGCTGTCCGTGAACCATGATATTCCTGTTTTAGCTTCCCAAATGCTGGGATTACAAGTGTGTGCCACCATACCCAGCTTTATTCTTTATTTTGAAAGAGAGTCTCACTGAGTTGCAAAGGGCCTCACTAAGTAGCCAAGGCTAGTCAGGAACCGGGATCCTCCTATATCAGCATCAGAAATGCTAGGATTACAAGCTTGCATCAACACATCCAGTTACAATTTTATCTATTAGTTAAAAATATTTTTCATAAGAATATGTTTAACAGATAAAGTAAATCCCTAACTATAAACAAAAATCAGTGCTCACAAGAAAAAAAAGAGCATAAAACATATAGATCAGTGAGCTTCAAACTTGGATTCCTTATTCCCTGAAAGAAATTTAAAATTATGTAACTCTTCACAGTTGTTTAACTTGACATCTAACTTTTCATCATAAATTTTATATAGTTGCAAAGAATGATAACTATAGCATATAAAAAATCTTGCTAATAAAATTTGTCATTTCGGCCTTTAAATGTATGTGATAGAATTTCAACATAATAATTATAACTTTCCTAACATTAAGAAATATAAGCTAGCTCCTTATTAATATCCCAAAGCATACTTTTCTTTTATACTGTTTGAACTTTCATGTATATATCATGATATTTAAAAATTTTTATCCAAGGATAATACATTTTTATGCTTGTTGTACTTACCTGCAAATTCTTATTTATAAAATATTTAAAATCAGTTCTGTGTTCAGAAGACACTAATTACTTAAATTATTTTTCTGTGCTGACATGAATTTCATCAATAATTTTAGACAACTAATTTTAATATATTTGTAACTCAGTTATTTGGGAGTTCTTTTTTTACTTTGTCTTAGACTTGTGATGCATTAAAAGCACTCCTTTCTTTTTAAAATTAACTTTACCTTTGATTTTCTTGGCCCTTCCTTCTTTTACTTTTGTTGTCTCTTTATTTCTGAATCTCTTATTTGGCTCCAGTTCTACTGCTTTCTTAGCTTTATTACCTGTCTAAAAGTTCAATACCTTCAAGATTTAAAGCCGTTTCAAAGCTGTCTTTCCTAAGACTGGTACCTTCTTTTGTCCATGGCCCTTTGCAAAGCAGTGTTGAACACTCAAATCTTAAGTTTTGTCTGGTCTTGGGATTTGCTTAGACAAGTAAAAGGAGTCATATGTGACATTGTTCTTGGTCCATATTTTTGTCCTTAAGGAACACTACAACTTCCATGTTTGACTCCTGAAATTTTGCCTTAAGTTCACCATATAAGACTCAAATCCAGTGTATGGGCACATGGAAGAGTAAAACAGTCTATAATCCCAGAGTCATAGTTGAGGCCATGTCTACCTCCCAATTTAGCCAGACAAATGTAGTTACATAGGTGAGTTCTAGTGTGAGGAATAGAAGAGCTACCTAGGCAACCTAAGAGATTGTGAGAAATAAAAATTCATTGTTGTGTTAAGCCATAGATTTTGAAGTGATTATGTGATAGTACACTACTAAAACATATTTATACTATAAAAAACCCAAATTTTTCTTTTCACCACCTTTAGTCAACTACTGGTTAGCATCTGGGATATGGGGTATATGAGATGGCCAGAGATACTTGCATATCAATGTCTTCAATGATGAATTCATTATCTTGTATTTTTTTCTTCCTAATTCATACATAGTTATAGAAATAAATACTTGTATACTATTCATAATTGTGTATTTCCTCTGTACTTTCTCCTCAGTTAGTGACTAATATTTCTACATACTCAGTTTTCAAAGTAAGCAGTGGAAAAGTTACCCATACTATTTTCTTCTCTCATACTCTATCTTCTCATCAAGTGACCAAGGTCAGTTGATTCTACTTTCTTGAGATATTTCTATTCACTTCTTTATTTCAGTTTTATTTCATTCCTACTTTAAACTTCATGACATTTTTAAACTTTGCATTGTTCTTCCAATGGCATCTTTTGATGTGTCTATAGAACTTTGTAATCCCTCTTTTATATTGCTTGACATGAACTTTTCTAAAATGCAAATTACATATCATCATTTTACTTAATTGACTAAAGCATCACTTACATCTGACTTTATGTGTCATCATTGCCTACAAAACCAAATCAAAATTCTTCAAGACAAATCAGTTTCTGATTTATCCCAGCCTGTTCAGTTTTCTTCCGCCATGGCAAAATACATTTCAGCCATGATGAATTTGCTAACAAATTAAAAGACCTTCTGTTTCTTTCCCTATGTAAGCTCCCTACTTTTCCTAGAATATTTTACCTTTCTTTATAGCCTTCTGTGATTCTCAGGATAAATGACATTTCTGTCAAATATATACAAATATAAGTATAAATATAAATATATAAGTATATATATTTGACATCCATATTTGTCATATAATATGAATGTCAATTGCAGAATCAATATCTATGTCTATTGTTCTTATTCTTGTATATATTTATTTTCCTGTGAGGTAGTATGTTGCCTTAGAAGCAGATCCTTCTGAGCACAAAGATTCAGAAGAAAGTAATTTGGTATATAATCTGTTATAGTTTGTGTTTAAACTGTCACCCCAAAATCTCATGTATTGAAAACACAAGCCCCATTACAGGCAGAGATGTGATAGGCCTGGAGAAAGTACATTTTTGGGGGTGGTATGTGGAAGATTATATGTGTCCCTGGTCCATTTTCTTGTTTTCTCTGCTTTCTGACCATCACTGAGCTAAGCATATCATCTCTTGACTTCCCATTGCCCCTCCCTGAAAAACTGCTATCAATCCATTCCTACTACAATGTGTTGGCCAATTATAGACTAAAACCTCTTAACTGTGAGCTACATAACTATTTCTTCCTTTAAGCTGTGCTTGTCAGGTATTTTGATCATAGCAGCAAAATTTGAAACAGAAAATGGATGCTGAGACAGGGAGGATAACAGCTTATGGTCAGTCACAGCAACTTAAAGAGCCCTCTGTAATTGAGTTCCTGTTTCAAAGTAAAATAAATAAAATCATAAAATACAGTTGGAGGTGCAATTCAGAGGAAGAATTCCCCTGAGTTCAATATCTAGTAGCACTAAAATAATAAAAAAATAATAATTATCTGCTAGAGGAGTAGAATTGTTTTAGAGTCTAAACCTGATCATTTGGTATTGAAACCTTTGGAAATCATTTGGAGAGGAATTTGGAAAGTTCAGAGTATGGATAAGAACATGGAAAGTAAGAGCCTATGCTACTAAGTCTTCAGAGAGCAAGAAAGGCAATGAAATAAAGGCCACATGTGCAACAGTATGGTGAAAAAATAGTAACTACAATTATTCCGGTGTCCTGCAACTGTGTGAGGCTGAATTTAAATGTAATTGAATGATTAACCTGATTGAGAAAGCTTCACTGAAGCAAAATATTCAGCTAGTAGCATGGGTACTGCTGACAGCTTGTGAACCCTGTAGAGGAGTGGGAAAGAAAGACAGTGAAGAAATAAAATTTGATTTTCAATCCTGATTTACTGAGATCAACTGGAGTTTAATTTTATAGAAAAACTCTAAATAGTGGAAGAATATAAGCCTTTGGATTATGTATCTTAAGGGATCCCTGGTAGTTATATGCCAACATCAGTCATTAGATGAGGATAACTCTTAGGACTATAATTGTATGTTTATGTGTTCGTGTGTTGTATGTGAATGTGTCAGGCAGTGATTCTTCTTGTGGTCTGTCCTGAAGAATGGACTGCATAATTTTTTGTTGCTTCGTAGAGTCTTCAGGATAAATAATATATATGGAAGACAACCCTATACATTGAAATAGTATGGGCTCAGAGATTTAAAAAGGGGCATTAATAGAAAATACTGTACATTGTAATATTGTGTAAATTCCTTTTGGTGGAGATAAATAATTTTATTATATTCCCATCACCAAACAAAATGCCTGAAAATATGTTTTAACTAGGTTCATAATTGCTGAATGAGTAGATTTTTAAAAAGTCATTGATAACAGTTTATCTTAAAGCAAGCATTTACAAGGATTGTGGTTCCCAGACAGCCTCAGCTACTGAGTGAGGCCCTTCGCAACTCAGTGAGACCCTGTTTCAAAAAATACAAAGACTAAAAAAAAAAAAAAAAAAAAAAAAGCAGGGCTGGGGAGGGGTATAGCTTGGAGGTAAAATGCCCCTGGGTTCCATCCCAGTACTGAAGGAAAGCATTAACAGAGTAATTTCTATATGCCAGATATTCTCTATGATCTTTATTAGTATTTTTTCATTGAACTGAAGTAAGAATAAACAATTTAAATTATTTAAACTCGTGGAAACCTGAGAAGAACATCAGTGGACAATCTAGTTGAGTGATAACCATTCATTTTCAAATAGAATCAATAAACATTTAATAGAATATACTGTGTCTCTAAACATTTCCAGTTATTTAAAGTTAATAGTGCAGCATAGCAGCTAAGAGAATAGACTTAGTACCAGGCTTTCTTGGTTCTGTTGCCAGTTCTCTCAGTTTATAAGTCATGAGACTTGAACAAGTTTTCTAGGGTCTTTATTTTGTTAAATAAGCATAATAGTTTTCATATCATAGGGTTCTGAGTGTCAAATAAATTAATAAGTGCAAAGAACATTAAATAATCGCTGTTACTAATATCAATGCTTCATAGATAAGAATCAACTCATTTTCAGACTCTAAAGGCTATATAGATCTACATATACAACAACAGGAAGCAACTGTCTTTAAAATTTATGTACAAAATTTCTGTTATACTACTCATACTTACAGTAGATTACAATTTATTATAAAGTAGAATATTCTATATTTATCCCATCAGATGATATAAATATGTTCTCTTAGGTATAGATAGCCATGTTTGAGAATCAACAGCACAAACTATCAGCACAAGCTAAATGAGAAAGGGAAGGTGTTTCCTATAAATAGTCACACACCAAATGGCAGTCTTTCTATTAAGAGACAGACCTTTATTTGCATTATATTCATCTACTATGTTATGATATGCACAATCATGCTTAATTAAATCAATGGCCCTGGGCCATATATTTCTCAGTGTTCTAATCCTGCTGTGCCTAGTGAAATGTTATACCATAAGGAAAGTTGATGACAGGTGGGTGAACAAACACTGCTTCTGCTACTGTGAGAAATCCAAGGCACACACAGGGAGACCAGACATCTAAGTACGGAGGGGAGAATCAAGATTTTTTTTTCTAGTTCACAGTTATGAGATGTCTTCTCTACTTTTTTTTTTTAACATGAGAACTAATACATTTTATATCATTTAACCATTTTTTTATTCACAAAAGTATCCCATGAGGAAATGTCAAATATCCCTTTTCAAATTATATAAACCTGGCTATACCTTTACACATAATTAACATTGACATCTTTTGATTGGAAATAATCATGCATGTGGATTGGTAATCTTGATGAAAATATAGATTTTCTTTTATAAATTTATCTTCAAATACCAGAACACAGTAGTTCACTCCTACTCAATTGGGATTGTGGTCAAATCACATCTTATTTGAAAGTAATGATAAAATTTGAGAATAATGAAAAAAGGTTTCATTTTGTTTTTAACGTTTTCTGTCTCCAAGGTGATATTCTTTTCTCTCTAGCATTCTTCATGTAAATGTGTGCATCAAGTGATTTTTTTTTTGGTCTACTTTTGAAAAATTTATCAAGAAGCCAATAACTTCTATCCTAATGTTTTATAGCAAAAGCAAATTCGGATGATTGGAAATGTGACACTGCAGGGCTCTTAAAGTCTTATTCATGACAGTCATGAAATTTCAGAAAAGCATCTGCTACCTTCATGGTGTATTCCCTCCGGCCAAGACTATGCATGACAACACCTCATCTTTCTCTCTCTGTGAAATTAATAAAGTAAAAAAAAAAAAAAAATATATATATATATATATATATATATATATATATATATATATTTATAAATAATCTATGCAATGTCAAGGTTGAAATGGCAGCTTTGTATTCCAAATATATAGTAAAGCCTAAAAGGTGAAAAGGACTCAATAATTTAGTAAGTGATTTAAGTAAACTATTAACTTGAATATTCCGTGTGTTTAGATTTTGGATAGAAATTAGATTTAAAACATTATGATATAGATAACAAAAAGATCTTCAGCTTTATTACTTCTGTTTCTTGTGTAAAGTAACTGATATGATTCTGAAAAATAAAACTAGTAATTGAGCTTCTTTGAGATACAGGTGCTTATTGTCCCCTAAGACTCCGACCCGCAGGGGCTTAGAGAACGACACAGACACCTCTTCAGCTGAAACATGAATTCTTCTTTAATGGATCCTTAATATGTCTCTTCTTTTTTTCAATATGTCCCAATATGTCTGACAATGCATACAACAAGCACAATATATATCAGCATCAAAATCCCTCCCTCTATTCCCTACCAACCCCAAGCTTCCACAGCTAGGGCATGCACATTTCTGACTCTCATAGGCAGGCTGGTGGTAGCACGAGGTGCTGTGTCACTGATCATTCTGCAGGCATGTAACATGGCACACTGCGCATGCTCAAGGAGACGTCCATCTTGTGAGTCTCATGACTTGGCTGCAAGCCTAGGCGCCATCTTGAGTCCACGCTGGCAACAAGCCTGAGTGCCATCTCGGTCCAGCCGAGTGGGCCCCGACAGGTGCTTTTCCATAAAAATTTGCTACATCCTCATGACAGTCTCACTTGCTTAATATTACCCCTGTTATACTCATGAGATACTTAATTCTATCAGAAAAATTAAAAGTAAAAATATTTCTCTGTTCACTATTCATACTATTGGTAATGGGCAGAATTACGATTTAAAGCCAGAATTGCTCTTCAGTCTTTCTAATCTCTCATTATCTATTCAGTAGGTAATTAAGAAAAGTCATGCTGGTATTATGAATAATTTTAATGAAATAATTATTAGAAAACAATAAAACCTTATGAATGTATACAAATACTTGCTTTTATTCTGACAGCTGAATATAATAATAAATATCAGTGGTTCCTTAAAATCCTTAGCCACTTTGAGGGCAAAACAATTTTCTATCAAAATACCAAGAGTATGTTCTTTGTTTCCTGAATGCATTACAGCTCTGTGTTCCTTTCACAATAATCTGCAAGGATCTTCTTCAGGAACTATAAATTCCTCACGGAGGAATGGCCATGAGCCATGATTAGCAATGGTGGACTTTGAAGACACCAATGTTACAACTGTATGTTTTGCCTTCTGTCTACAAAAAACCTCTGCATCTTCAAAAATATTGCTCACCATTCTTCAATGGAGTAAAGAATATCTCATTAAAGTTCAACCCTTCTGTCCCCAGTGCACAGAGCAGAGCACTGTGGGTGCACGGGCACTCTCACCTAAGGTTTCCTTAACAGCTCTTATAGTGCCCTTGTACACTGTCCATTGTAATAAGCCTCCAGTTGTTTAGCTTGTGGAATTGAAGCCTTCTCAAGCTCATTATTCAAACATACTGTTCTGGGAAGTTGATCTCCTTCCAAAGGATTGCTAAACTGCAAAGCCGATTGTTATGGCTCGGATTTATAATGTCCCCAGACCTCAGGTAGACAAGGCAACCATGTTGGAACCAGGGCTTGGATGCTGAGGAAGAAGGTGCCTGAAGGTGTGGCCTAAGGGAAAGAGGAGAATACAACCCTCCTCTTTTCTCACATTTTCTTTGTTCCCAGCCTCTGTGATGTGAGAGCAAAGCCCTTGCATTCTTCTTTCTGTGCTCCCTGCACCATGCTCTTGAATTTCGTGGACTTGAACCCGGCCTAATATGAACTGAATTCCTAAAATCTCCAGTAATATGATCAAATATATCTCCTTCCTCTGAGTTGTAAGCAGGTGTCTTGGGTCAGTTAGTAAGAACGCAGACTAAAACATCCACATTTTCTCAAATACCTCTGCTAAGCATCTTCCCATTACAAAGTTTTCTTTTTAGACTATCTTTAGCTAGAGCTAAAAATTTACCTGCGGATGAACATACATTTTTGCACAATTTGTTTTCAAGTGTTTTTAGATCTTGTGAAATGTTCTAGACATATTTCCAGGCAAATCTGAAAAAATATTGGCAAACAAAATAGAGAGCCTTACCCTCCTAAATTTGATTATTAGTGAGAAAAAGGAGTAGAAAATAAATAATATAGCTAGGTGTTATGGTACAAGTCTCTAATTACACTACCTATAGGAGGCTGACACAGGAGAAGCATAGGTTTGAGGCCAGCCTCGGCAACTTAGGGAAGCCTTGTATTAAAAATAAAAGGTCTGGGGTTTTGTATTGGAGGTGGCATGCTCCTGGGTTCAATTCCCAGGGGCAAACAAACAAACAAAGACATTTGATAAAGAAAAAAATGTAGAGCTATCTCATAGTACATAAGATATATAACTACGATGTACCAATAATTTTTTTAAAAAGAACAATGTAAAAGAGGACTGGCAGAGTATATGTTACAATTTTAAGTAGGCTAATTATGTTCTCAGGGAGAAGACACTATTTAAGTAGTTCTTAAGACATTTGAACAAAGATTTCAAAGAGGGGAGAGTGTTAGCCCTGAGGATACCTAGAGCAAAAAGATAAACGCAGAAGCAGGGATATGTTGGATAATAGCAGAGGCCAGTCGGGCTAAATCCTTATTGAGAGGCTAGTTTAGAAAAGGATTTCAGATAAATGACCAAGGTTGGATTACATAAATCTTTATCTTTTTATTTATTTTTCAGTTTTATGACAACTAATGCTTGTATGTATTTATGGAGTACAATGTGATGTGACATAGGTATACAGTGTGGAGTATTTCTATCAAGCTAATTAGCACATCTATCACCTTACATACTTATTAGTGCTTCATGCTGGGAATAGTCAAAATGTACTCTTCTGAAATTCTCAATAAATTATTATCAGCTGTAGTTACCATGGTTTGCAAAAGAGCACTAGTTTGTATTCTTCCTGTCTAACTGAAACTTTGTGCTCTTTGGCCAATCTCATTCCTTACCCTTTCTGCCCCCATTCCCTGCCCCTAGCCTCTAATAACTACTATTCCATTTTCAATTTCTTTGGGTTGGACATTTAAATTTTTTTTGTACTGGGGAAAAGGGGAAGCCTTTGAATGTTTGAGTAGCGGTGTGCCATGATATGACTCATATTTTAAAGAAATCAGTCTGGCTACTATGTTGAAGATACACTATCAGAAGTCAAGAATATTTGGAATATTATCACTACAGTAATATTTAAAACCAGTCTGGGTGTATTCATTCGAGTCACCCCTCCATGTCAGTCTGGTATGGAGCTGTACCTATCTTCTGTATTTCTATCTTTCTAATAAACTTCTTTAAATCTTCAAAAAAAAAAACAGTCTTTCCCTCACTACTTATTACTATGAAAATACAAGGTACTATCTTGATAAATGGCAGCTATTTTCATTTTTATTTTCTTCTTCCAAAATAGTATAGCTTGATATTTTTGCCTTATTATTTTATTTTCTCCTATTCCTGCACTCTTGAAAAAGCATGACAAAATTTTGTCAATAAGTATTCTGTGACTTTCAGCTAAAGTCAGATTTTCAAATGCCCTGAAAATTTCCCCAAGTCTTCTGCATGTTTTGCCTTTCCACCTATTTCCTCTGTGATGTTAATCCAAAGAAATATTCCTTCAGATCTTCTATGGCATTATTCTGAATCTGAGACGCAAATAATTTCCTTCCAGGGCCATTTCTTAACCATACATCCTGAATTTTAGATGCAATCAGTTGTTATCATCCTGATATCTTTCTGCTTATGGTTTGCTCCTCCTGGAAAACTATTGGGAAAATTTATTTCTATATATCATTACAATTAGATCCTCTAGACTTGATTTAATGTATGTAGAACTAATAAATATTTTATTGCTGAGGCAAAGAGAGAAAGATGATAAAAATTTTTTGATTATCATCATTTTCTTTAAAATAGACTTGTTAAAAAGTCTGTTGTTAGCCAGGTGTGGTGGCGCTGCATGCATGTAAACCCAGCACTTGGTAGACTGAGACAGGAAGCTCTCAGTTTCATAACCTACTTCAGCTAGTTGCTCTCCACAACTTAGTGAGACCCTATTTCAAAATAAAGAATAAAAAAAATAGGCCTGGGAGCATGGCTCGGAGGTAGAATTACTCTAGGTTCAATTCCCAGGACCACAAAAATAAAAGTTTGTTGTTCACCCCTGGCTTGCAACAGTATTTAGTGTTCAAATGCACTATAAATGAATGTTTTCTGTACACCCAGCAGACAGGTGATGCCTTACAAAAATAGAGGCATTTTCACATGTACAAATGAATCACCTATTTTAATAAAAAAAAAAACATACTTTTTTCATTCCTGTTTCTAGCCCATCTTTCCAGTACAATTGATTTCTATTGCTCAGTAAATTTGTCTTCCTGAAAGAAAATAGCCAAGGTCAGTCTACTTGAAAATCAAAGTCAATTTTCCATTATTGACAACTAGAAAGTGAAAGGCTGAGTTGTTAAGTAGTTATGGTTTAGGAAATCTATTTTTCTTTTAATTTTTTATTGGTGCATTGTTATCATACATCTTAATGGGGTACAAGGTGATAGAGGCATAAATGCACACATCACTCATTTAGCCCTCCACCAAGTCCCACCCCATTCCCTCCCCATCCCTCCTTCTCATGTTTGGGTTCAATCAATTGATATATTTATGAATGTCCATCACATATATTATTTTCCTCACCACTCCCAGTTAGGCCTTCTTATTTGCTCATCTATGGTTTTTCCTCCTTTGTCTAGAGTTCCTCATATGACTCATTTTCTCCCTAGCTTCCGTATATTAGAGAGAGCATCCATTTTTTTTTTTTTTTAACTAGGGAGACTTGACAGACTGAAGAAAAAAAAAAACAAATCAATTCAGTCTGAAAATTTAAATCAGCTTTGGTACTATGATTTTGTTTTACCTTGTTTTATATTTAAGAATTACATTCAATCTAAACCTCTTTGTTTTCTATTTTATGTCAGTCCTCAGAAAAGTGAGCCAAGTTGATCTGGGATTCCAATCTAGCTAGTAAAAGAAGAAGGCTTAATTCTGGTTCCATAAATGTTTTTAGTCAAAACAGTCTAAGTATATAGGCACAAATTGGCAGCTATGATAAAAAATGACCTGTTTTTCTTACTAATATTATTCTGATTTATGTTTTGGTGAATATACAATTATTAATGTTAATCATAAATGAGACAAGGTTGGTAATTTTAAATCATTTAAGAATTTATAGCTTGACTGGCCAAAATTCATTCCATAGCCTACTTTTTACAGAAGAAACTCCTTTCAGAAATTCAATACTGAGACCATTTGGGAAGTAGAAATTACAAGAAAGGTGCTGATTACAGCTTAACCCGGGCAATCACGGATTTCTTAAAATGCAAATGTACTCCAAAGTAGCACTTTGCCTAATAATTTGTGGTTATTTGAAGTTAACTCATTTTCTTAATTGTTTATGAACTGCTCTCCTTCTTAAAACCTCAGTTTTATTGGAAAATAGATCCTTTTGCTTTCTGTTTGAAGTTTATTTTTTTAATTTTTAAAAATTAAATCATGCTCATATTTTTCCCCAAATGCGCTATTTCCCTCCCAGAGCAGACAGAGCAGTTGAGCATGCATGCCCTCCAGCCCCCTCATCTCTGTCTCCACTTCATTGCTGCCACCTTCCCCTCCAGAGCAGAGAAGCATGTACACCCTGTCCTCAGAGGAGCCATACACAATCTCCCAGACCAGACTGATGTCTGCTTTATTGTCTCATCACACCATGCATGTCCGTACTAAAAGTTTTCATTCTATAAGAACTATATCTGTGTTATTGTTTGATTAATATCAGGTGTCCTTTCAAAACTGAAATTTTTTTTAAGGATAGGAAATGTGCATTTTCATTCATTTTTCTATCCTTTGCATCAGGGTATAAGAGAGGATTCAAAATAGGTGCTGAGTGAATATTGAAGAATGAATGAATTATTGAAAATGTTCTAAATACAGAATCATTTACAGCAAAACAATGCTTCCCCCAAATTGTTTTGCCCTTAGCAAGGTTATAGATATACTAAATCATACTGTTGAGTATGATTCTGATATTTTTTCAAGAAATGCTTACTGATTTGAACTATGGTTGACAGAAAGTGGCTCATTTTAACTTTTTCTCATATATTTATCCAATTCAATAATTTGAACAAATTTTGATAGCTGCCTTTGTGGATTTATCCCTTCCCCATCAATGCTGAAGTTGATTTCCAAGCCAGGCATGATGGTGCATGCCAGTAATACCAGCATTCAAAAGATTGAGACGGGAAGATCACAGGTTCAACAATAGCCTAACAAATAGTGAGACCCTCATCAGCCTAGTGAGTCCATGTTTCAGAATAAAAATGAAATATAGGGCTTGTAAGTGTAGCTTAGAGGTAGAATGCCTCTGGGTTTAATCCTAGTACCACACACATAACAAACAAACTAAAAAAAATTGATTTCCAAGTGTTCATTATAAGTTGATAGACTTCAAAATTTATTTAAACATTTTTAGACATGTTAATATAAGTACCAGCAGAAACAATCTTTACATAAATATAGCTTTTACTCTAAATTCTTAAAAGGACCCATATTTTAACTGTCTTTTCATGATTTAACACAGACATTATCATATAGCAGATGCTCAGTAAAACTTTATTAAATGAGTAGATTAAAACCAAATTATAGTAATTGAATCAAAAGAAAACATAAACCTTTGAGTTCCTGCTGAAAGAACATAATTCAGCCATTATACAGAGAATATGTTCAGTTATATGTCTTGCTTTAATTTTAAAAAATAGGTATGAATATATTTCTTACAGAATCAGTAGATATGAGGCCTAGTATATACACCAAAATGAACAACTAAATAATGGAAAATCTTGCTGATATGCTCATATTACAAGTCTTGCGTATGGGAAAAAAAGACTCATTAACCAAGAAAATTTAAGGACAGAAGTAGAAATAGGAATAGTAAAGAGTTTGGGATCCAAAATGGAATTCATCAGGATATCAGAAAATATAAGTCTAGCAAGATAATTTCTATTTTCTTTCTTTTTTTAGGTATGTAAAGATCTACAGAGGACCACTGATAAAAATTTAGTTCAAGAATGTGTTTCAGTACAAATAGTTAATAACCAAATTGACAAAGGAGAAATGCCCATTAGACTTGAATGGGCACTTGGGAACTGTGCTTACCTATAGCCAATGGGAAGAAATCCAGCCGAGCAGGAAGGGCAAGGTACCTGGCAGTCACCAGAGCAGGTGTTTGGTGGCCATCCAGGTTGCCTTTTCAATGCAGATAAAGAGACAAATAGTCTCTGTTATGAAGAGGCAGAGAGCATGGGTGATCAAACTTTCTTGTGCAGCACCCAAAACACCCATTTAAAATGCTGATTCAGGCAACTTAACCTTAAAGCTTTTGTTTTTATAGGTTTGGATTATGCCCAGGATTCTGTATTTTGAACTAATACCCCAGGAATTTCCTGTGATCCAGACTTTTTAAAAAAAATAATATAGATTTATGACACATTAAACTGAACTTACTGATTGAACACTAAATTGAACTTTTTTCAATAAAAATGCATATATGTTGCAATCATATAGATATATAGTTCTTCTATTTTTATATTCTTCTACTTATAGAATACTTACATGGTGTTGCACTTATGTAATCCCCACGCTTGGGAGGCTGAGACAGGAGGATCACGCAGGTTCGAAGCCAGCCTCAGCTGGCTTAAGAGACCCTGTTTCCAAATAAAATATAAAATAGGTTTGGGAGTATAGCTCGGAGGTAGAAGGCCCCTGGGTTCCATCCCCAGTACCACCACCACCAAAAAAAAAAAAAAAAAAAAAAAAAAAAAAAAAAAAAAATACTTACCCTAGGATATTTGTCTGAGTTTAAAATTTGGACCATTTTCCTTACCAAACAAAAAACAGATGATTCTCCATTTAAACTTCTGACAATCTACAAAGTCTATTTTGAAACTTTGAACATGCCTTTGCTATCAGGTTGGCATGCTTTTTTTTAACTAACAAGCAAGACATTCTGGTTCATGGTCTATGGGTATGAAGTTCTATGGGTCATTTCTTGCTTGGAATTCAATTTTCCTAAGAATGGAACCAGTTGCCAACAAAAATCCTGTCTTAGAGCTAAGGAGCTTTCTTTCTGCTTTAATGTCCCTAAGATCTTGAATGAGATGTCCGGGATTGTGTACAGTTTTATCTTTCATATTTCCCATCATTGTACAGTAGACAATAAAAGACAATAATTTTTTTGGGTGGGGTTGTGGATGGAACCCAGGGGCAGTCAACCTCCCAGTTACAGCCCCTGCAATATTTTTATTCTTTATTTTTTGAAACAGGGTCTCACTAAGTTATAGAGGGCCTCACTAAGTAGCTGAGGCTGTTTGCGAACTGCCATCCTCCAGTCTCAGCCTGCCAAATGCAGGAATTACAACCAAGCGCCACCCCCGGCTAATAAATGTGTTTTGAATAAATTGCTATTTACATATAGCAATATGAAATGTCACTTATAATTTACCTTCTTAAATAATTTATTAAACTTAGAAATCATCTTAAAGCAAGTTAGTGAAATCCCCTCACTTTATAATGGAAACAACTGAAATATAAATATGCCTTAGATAAAAACTCAGGGTCTAAATCATGACTCCTGACTTAGTTCATGTGGTGTTTTGTTTAGATTTAGCTGTTGTATCACCAAAATTTTACTTTATTCTTATATTACTTAATAGGTTTTCTCTTTCATAGTTTGTGGAGTAACAGTCTGTGTGGTCTATTTCATGTAATGAAAATGACTTAATTGCTTATTGTGCATAATCAAGGATTTGGAAGGGAGTTCAGTAGTGTTATATGTGTGCAATATGTGTGTGTGTGTGTGTGTGTGTGTGTGTGTGTACTGCTGGGAATTGAGCCTAGAGACATTCTACCTCTGAGCTACACCCCAGCCTGATTCTTCATTCTTTATTTTGAAACAAGGTCTCACTAAATTGCAGAGGTCTTTACTAAGTAGCTGAGCCCGACCTTGAACCTGTGATTCTTCTGTCTCAGCCTCCCAAATGCTAGGATTACAAGCATGCACCGGGCTGCAGTATATTTTTTATGAGAGCAAAATATTAGTGGCATGTTTCAAAAATATTTGCTCCTTTAAATCGAAATTCAAAAGAAATTATAATTTATGTTTAAATAAAGGTATACTTTTTTCTTTTTCTTTTGGTGGTACTGGGGTTCCTGGAAGCCCTTCTCTGGGCTACACTCCCCAGACCTATTTTATATTTGAATTTGGAAACAGGGTCTCTTAAGCCAGCGAAGCTGGCTTCAAACCTGCGCAATCCTCCTGTCTCCGCACCCCAAGTGCGGGGATTACAAGCGTGCGCCACCATGCCCAGCTAAATAAAGGTATACTTTTAAAGAATAACTTATGTATGAATATATTACAGTTAACAGATAAATGAAAACTTTACTCGTGGACAATAATATCAGTTAGTTTTGCCTTTCTGTGATTGAGAAACATGCCAAAAAAATAAACATATACAACAATCTTTTAAGTAAACACAGTTTGTTTCAAACACAAGGAATCTGAGAGTAGCAATTTAAGGCCGATACCATGTGCTGATGAAATCATGAAGGGCCTGGGCTTTTTCTCAGGCTTCCAATGCAATACTGAGCAGCCTAGAAACTGTAAAAGGTCATCTTACCTGTGCAGAACGGAGACTGTATTAATTTGGGTTACCACGTGCCAAGAAAGAATTCCTCGCTTCCAATCCTAAGATTCTAAATGGGTTACCAATGCAAGAAACTTGTTATCATGGCCGTCAGATATAACTTTTATATATTAAAACATTTGCATATGGATTTCAGACGGGAATAAGAAGTGTTTCAAGGTATTTATTCCAGACAAGCTTCATTTGACAAATGAAGCCACCAGACAAGAACTATTGCCAATATTTCATTGTTCAGAAATCTGTCACATGTCATTTATAGATGAAAGAACTGGTAAAGATAGGATTTTTAGCTGGCCCATTCTAACTGAAAACATCAAGATTCCCTCTATTTGCAGGAAGGGATCATCAGTATCCTACAGACGGCTACAAGTGGAACTCGCAGAAGATAAAAAAATAAAGATAATTAGATAATGTCAGAAAAATAACAAATAAACTGGAGCTTCGGGTCTAGGTTAATAGAGCTGTGAACTTTTAGCACAATGATCAAAACTCAGTATCAAAACTCTGGTGGAATAAAGGTATCTTCTTCAATCCATTGCTGCACCTAATATTGCACAAAGATGCCCAGGTTTAGACTCAGCCTCCTGCCTATGGCTAGTATCTGAATTAATTTCCTTGACATAGTTTTTCTACTTCTTTGGTTTCAGTATCAGTGTTATATAAAACTCCCACTGTACTCTACTTTGTCTTCACAAAAAAGAAAAAGAGGTGGAAAATGCAGTTAATATTTACAGCCTACAAAAGTATCTCCTGAGAATAAAAGATTACCTTTAGCTAGAGTGATGAAGATATATCTTCATTCAAATAAATTTGTTAATCAATTAACATGAATGTCTATTTTTAAATTTTTAGATTTTCCTTTGAGTGGATAGTTTTATTTTAGATTTGTGAGATTCTAGAATTTCTAGATTGAGAATAGTACTAAATATGTACATTTAAGATATTTTAGTAAAGAAGGCACAAGATTGGTTAAATTACCATGTACAAAGAAAAATAGAAATGAACTCAGCTGTAATAATGACATACATATGTCCCAAGTCACTTATTTTAGATTTTAATAATATGTATTTGAATAAATTTGTACAACTCAGTTAAAAGTAAAAAATTTAAATATGTATATAACAAAGTGACCTCATCAAATAAGATAAAGTATTTTTGATCATGGAGCCCATACTCATAAACCATATACATATTATTTATATTTTATCTTTAAATAATATCCTATATTTTCTTTCTAATTTAGATGGTTTAATTGTGGGTTCACATCACACATAATTCTAGCTTATCCACATAAAAGAATGCTAATTTAAATACCTGTGAATATTAATAAATTAAAATAGTTTGAGTATATCAATCTTATACCCCACTTAACGAATAGTATTTATTTTTAAAAATCATATTATTTAAAAATAAATATAATTTTAATTTTCTGATATTTTTGTTAACTTTTGTACACAATTTTCTAATTAGAATTCACAATGAAATGTTCAATATAAGTAGCACAGAAATCTTTTTCTCATTCCAGTACAGTAGAAATGTTTTGAAAATATTATTAAGAATGAAGTTTAATTCAACTGTGGTAGCGCACACTTTTAATCCCAGCATTTGGGAAGCTGAGACAGGAGGATTGTGGTTCACGGACAGTATCAGCTACTTTAACTCAGCAAGACTCTGTTTCAAAATAAAGAATAAAAAATAGGACTGGGGGTGTAGCTGAGAAGTAGAATGCCCCTGTGTTCCAAACCCAGTAATGTAAAAAAATAAATACAATAAAAAAGAACGAAGTTTATCATATTTTGTTTTCTGAGCATCTTAGTTTTGCCTGCTATGATTAGGTAACTTTAAACAGAATATATTCATATTCACAATTCTAGAAAGGGAAGTAAAAGAATAAGGTACCAGAATACTTTGTGTCTGACAAGTGCTTCTCTCCTATTTGCACAAGATTAACACGTGCCCTCATATGGTACTGAAGAGAATTAAAAAGAGAAGAAGAAAAATTTTTCTTTGTCCTTTTTATTAAGGGCCTAATGACCTTTCAATGGCCCCACCAGTGAATATATTTGATTTAAAATTTTTGATATTCTTAATTTTTATCTCAGACTTTTATATTCATAGCCTCTATATATTTCTAATGTTGTTTATATTTTATTTCTCTCTTGTTCTTTTCCTGTCCCAGAAGGTTGCTAATTTTATTGGTCATTTTGCTTTATTGTCATTCTTATTTTTTCCCTTTTATTAATTTATACTCTTGAAAGTATTATTAGCTGGGCATGGTGTTGCTTGCCTGTAATCCAGCTACTGAAGAGGCTGAGGCAGGAGGACTACAAGTTAGAGTCTATCCTGGGAAGCTTAGCAAGACCCTATCTCAAAATAAATACTTAATAAGTGTTGGGGATACAGCTCAGTGGCACAGTACATGTCTGGCCTGGGTGGCACCTAGGGTCCCATCAGGGAGTGGGTTCACTGAGCTCCATAGCAAGTGTCAAGTGAGGTAATAGCCAAAAACAACTCTTAAAAAGTTCTGGGATATTTTCTATTTATTTTTTCCAATTTGCAGAATTTTTTTTTCTTATTTCTTCCCCAAAGCATTAAGATAAGGCTTTAGCTGAGTTAAGAGAGGGCTTATTTATCTTCTCCTTGGGGAAGCCACATGCAATTTGGCTAGAAATAGAAACAACTTTCATTATCTTCTCAGTCCTCCAAAGAATCTCACTTGTAGTAGAAGCAGGAGACCATTTGCTCTGGAGAGAGGGCTGCCTCAGCTTTTAGAAACTTTACTTTCTATAACCAGTATAGTATCCTATCCGTTAAGTGCAGGTTCAACTTCCAAATTATGTGATTCTTAGGATGCTAGACATGAAAGAGGTCTTAGAAGTATCCAATTTAATTCTTTTTATTTTATACTTGCAAAGAAAAATACCAGAGGATTTGATTCACTTAAATTTCTTATGGCTATTTCTTTTTGAAATAGATTGTCTATCTAATCTACTTTGCTGTAATGTTACATTCTATTATTTATGGTTACTTCAGGATTTTTGTTGTTTGAAATGTAAATTTCATCATCCCATTGTAATTCTACACAAGTCTTTGCCCTCATAAGAAAAGTTAATTTCTCTACAAGTTCCTGCAAGATCTGGCCTCTGCCTCTCAAAGTATTAGCTCATTTCAAGCTTTTCTTGGCTCTCTGGTTTGCCATAATAACCATTCCTTTCTAATTATCTTGCTCCAAAACACTTGTACTTACCTCCTTTTCTTTCCTCTAATCTAATTAATTCCTACTTGTTTCTTCAGATCCGGGATGTTTCTTAAGAAAATCAATATTCACCCCCTGACTGTCAGATAAATTCGTATAGAATATTGAAAGCAAAATGTCCTTTTTTTAAAAAAAAAGTTTAGATGATTATTTTCATATGTAAAAAATAAGGTTATCAGATATTTTGCATCACCCACTAAGCTATAAATTCCATCAGCGCATGGATAGCATCGCTCATATCAAGCTGTATACAGAGCAATGTCAGACACAGGATATTTGTTCACTAATAAGTATTTCCAGTCTTGAGACCAAGTAGGCTAACTAGAAGCCCTATATCTTTCAAATGTTTCACTCTGTATTATCAGTAGAAACTCTTTGAGATATATTTCTAACATAAAGTACTTATATTGCCACCAAAACTAATCTGATACATATAAGTACTTCATGAATTTTCATCAAATCAGTCAATAAAAATGAAAAACATATAAGACATATTCTCATTAAACTTACAAGGCATTGCTAATTTCTAAGAATATGCCATATTGTTTATTTATTTATTTACTTTTTGTGGATCTGGGGGTGGAACCCAGGGGCATTCGACCTCCAAGCTACACCCCCTGCCCTATTTTTTATTCAATTTGAAACCGGGTCTCACTGAGTTGCACAGGGGCTCACTAAGTAGCTGAGGTTGTCCACGAACTGCGATCCCCCAGTCTCAGCCTCCCAAATGCTGCGATTACAAGCATGTGAAACCACGCCTGGCTCCATATTGGTTTATTTGACTCATTTTTTTTAGTGCTAAACCAACTATAGTGCTCATTAAAAACGAATTTCAATATCCAATTAATATTTTTCTGATTCAGTGTATTATATTTAAAATACTTCAATTATTTTTAGTATAATTGAAGAATCCTTAAAAACAAAATGGTGTTTTCCTTGATAATCAAAATGTAATTTTCTTTCTTTTTATCTAGAAAACATTGCTTAAATTGGTAATATTATCACTCATTATCAACATTATGAGTAGTTATAAACAAACCCCATGGGGAAATTTATCAAAGCAAAATATGTTTAGATGTAAATAATGAATTAACTTAAGTCACTTAATGCTAAGATGATTGTAAGAATAAATAAACTGGAGTAATGGAAAAGTGCCATTTCCACCTACAGCTCCATTACTGCCTAGGCATCACAGTCTCAACTGCTTTTTATTTTTATACTAAATAAATACATAAAATACATTCCATATGTCCCTTTAAAAAAAGGATATTTAGCTTATCTCCACTGTGAATGCTTATTGTAATGTTACAGAAGGAAGAAGGAAATAAAAGGTAGGATCATTAGCAGTTACAAAAGCCATTAGGATAAATAACAGCTCTACTAGGTCTGCACAACATCAGCAGCTCTTTTCTATTACTAATGTGGTCTATAGTCATGTAATCTACTACTGTTCTAATACTGTCCTAATGCAAAATAAAATGTAAAATCAGAAATGACTTTTTGGAAAGAAAAGCTTCAGTATTTTCCTTGTGAAATTTTAAGTAAAGCTTAGTTTTGGGGGGAAACATTTTGCTTCGTTAAAATGCAATTCACAGCTGAGCATGGTGGCTCATGATTGTAATCCCAGTATTTGGGAGGCTGAGACAGGAGGATTGCAGGTTTGTGCCCAGCGTCAACTACTTAGGCCCTTCACGACTTATTGAGATCCTGTTTCAAAATAAAGAATAAGAAATAGGGCTGAGGGTGTCACTCAGGGTGTGTGGGGGGGGAATGCCCGTGTGTTTAATTCTCTGTAACACACACACACACACACAAAGAAAAATTTATATTTTCTTTATATTATATACAAGAGGCTATTAAGATCAGTGTCCCACATTGAAACTTCAGTTCCAAAACTACTTGAGAAGGGAAAAGTTCACTCTCATGGTAGAATGCTTCTCCTTGTTCTCATGTGAATTTTTTGCTCATAAGCATATAAGCATCCATTTTTATCACAAAGACAATCTTCACCAAACATCTGCAGAAACATTTGGAATGCTATTGTTATGAGAGGAATTGTCCAAGTGAGCATGTGTTTATAACATACCATTATGTTTGGATTGATAGTCACCCCAAAAAAGAATTCTGAATACAGTATAATGCACTGTCTTAATCATCTGTCACTGTATATCAGATAAAATGACTTGTTTATCATAGAATTCTTTGGAATTGAAATGTGAGTTGTCTTCTTGAGTTGCAAATGTTATGTCACCTGAAAAATTACTCATTTTCAATCAAACTTATTTGCTGAGAAAAGCATTATAAACTCTGGAAGGACTTTTAAGCCAACAATTTGTTATCCCTGCCTTTTTTTCTTCCCTCCCTTTATTATATAAGAATAAATGTAATGACAGATTTTCATTTTTAAACTGTTCTGCATATTTGGTTATATCCCTCACTTTCTCATATCCTGAATCTCAGTGCTAAAAGTTGGATAAAGTACAATACCATTTCTAGGTGAGATATGCAGCCACACATGCCCTATTAAACTAATAATTGTGAGACCATGAAAATCAATATATACAATTATTTTCATAAGTAACAAGAGTCTATATAATCCTGTTAAAAATTTGTAGTTTAAACGTGAATTTAATATAGTTATTATACAGGAGTTGAGATCTGATGTAGAGACAGTAAGACATGAGCAACAAAAGAGCAAGGTGAAGTTTCAATGTGAAATGCTGAAGACTTCTGGGAAGTGGTGATGGGAAAAAGCAGCATTTATGAGTCCTGCTAACAATCAATCTCTATTACCACAAAATCAGCACCTTTGATAGCCAGAAAACACCATCAGGAAAGAAATAAAAACTGTAAATACAAGGGACAGAGAAAAAACGGGCTAGAAGAACAACCAGACACCAGAAAAGAAACCAGCCTGCAGTGCTGCAGCTGAAGCCGCGGCGCAGAGCTGCGCCAGCGCCATCTTCCCTCGTAGCACCAGGCTCCAAAGAGGAGGGAGACTCAGAATGGAGCTCAAAACCAGAGAGGAGACACTCATTCCTCACGGCCGAGGATGCAGCAACAGTGCCATACTGCCAGCGGCAGCTGCGAATTCACCAGACGGCTCCAGACCAGCTCATTCAACAAGCCACCAGGCTACAGAGAGAAGGGGTGGACAGTGAGCCAAGGTGTGTAGCTGCGGAACAGCCGGTAGGAATTCAGCAGTTTTTTTGGTGCAAGGAGCATCTAAAGCTCTCAGGGCCACGCTCAGCACACCCTGCAGGGACTCAGAGTGGAGCTCAAACCAGAGAAGAAATACACCAGCCTCATGGCTGAGGGCGTGGCAGCGGCACCAGATTGGCTGTGGCAGCAGCAGCAAGTTCGCCGAGTCCACTACAGCTTCATCAGCACACTCAACAACCGTGAGTTAAATTGCAGCCACTAGAGGAGAAATCCCAGTACTGCACTCCCAGGCACTTACACAGATAGTTTTCCTAGGTCAGAGATTTTTGCAGTCCAACCCATTGGGGGAGTGGCGGCAGCAGAGATATCACACCATAGTTGCAGCTCCCCATGGGAGAACGCCCAGCCTGGCACTCCCATGGTCTAAAGCAGCCTTAATGGAATCCCTGGGTCTGAGATTTTGTGATACAACTCAGTAAATTAGTAGTGGTGATGGAGATATCACAGACTCGAGATCCAGAGCACCTTATGTGAAGTCATAGCAACCCAGGGAAGAACCCAGAGAAGGCACAAACTTCTGAAATCATGGGAAAGTGAAATAACAATGGAGCAATGAATGCCCACAGCCCCCCAACATCAGAATCTGATAACACAGAAATTCAGAGATCTCTAGAAGATCAAATCAGGAAAATAACTTTTAAAATAACAGAGGTGTTTCGAAAAGAATTCAGAGAGAGCAAAAAAGAGATAAATGATGCAATTAATGAAGTAAAGGCCTCAATTCAAAGTACAAACAACCGATTAGACCACATGAAAAATAGAATCTCGCTCCTAGAAGATGATCACTCCAAAAATGAATGCATAGTCTCTAATTTAGAAAAATAAATCCAGCAGCAAGAATTTGGCATTGAAGAAATATGGGCCCATTTTAAGAGAGCTAACCTAAGAACAATTGGAATAGAGGAGGGAAAAGAAGGTGAAACCAAAGGGATCAATAATCTCTTCAAGGAAGTGATAGCAGAAAATTTTCCAAACATAGAGCAAGAGGTCAATACACAGGTCCAGAAAACTTATAGAACCCCCTTTAGACAGGATCAGAGAAGATGATTCTCATGCCACTTAATTGTCAAAATGACTAATGTGGAAGCCAAGGAGAGAATCTGAAAGGAAACAAAAACAAAAGGCCAAGTGACATTCAGAGGCAAAACAATTAGAATCACTCTAGACTTCCCAGACCAAGTCATGAGAGCTAGAAGGGCTTGGAGTAACATATTCCAAACTCTGAAAGAAAACAACTTCCAGCCAAAATTTTCCTACCCAGCAAAACTATCTATCAAATTAGATGGGGAAATAAAAAAATTCCATGACAAAGAGAAACTGAAGGAATTTATGTCTTCAAAACCAGCACTAGAAAAAATACTCAAGGAGATTAATCTGCAAAGGAGAAATAGGTAATACGTGCCAGAACCAAAGAAACAAGATTTCCCTTCCAGCAGACAACTAAGCAAAGAAGAATAAACAATATCTCAAACAGAAATAAAATCTTAACATGTTAGGAATTAAAAATTATCTCTCTATAATCACACTGAATGTAAACAGCCTCAACTCCCCGATAAAAAAGACATAAAGTGGCAAAATGGATTAAAAGCCAGAATCCATTTATCTGCTGCTTACAAGAAACACACCTTACATGTAAAGATAGGAACAAACTCAAGGTAAAGGGCTGGAGCAAGGTAATCTATGCTAATGGAACTCGAAGACAAGCAGGAGTAGCAACTATGATATCAGACAAGTTAGAATTCAAACCCAAACTTATTAGAAGAGACAAAGAAGGTCATATTTTACTGGTAAAAGCAATCATCCAACAAGAGGAAATCAAAATAATCAACATCTATGCCTCAAACATAAGTGCAGCTACTTTCATAAATCAAACTCTTTGTGACATGAAGTCACACATAAATCCCAATACAATAATACTGGGAGACTTCAACACACCTCTCACAACACTAGATCGATCTTCCAGACAAAGGGTCAGTAAAGATGCCTCATTAAACTAAAGGACACCACTAACCAAATGGACCTGTTGGATGCATATAGAATATTTCACCCAACTACAGTGGAGTTTATATTTTTCTCAGCTGCTCACGGAACCTTCTCCAAAATTGATCACATCCTGGGACACAAAATGAGCACTAGCAAATTTAGAAAATGTTACATACTTCCCTGTGTCATTTCAGATCATAATGGAATTAAACTAGAAATCAACTATAAGAAGACACAGAGAAACAACATAAACATGTGGAGATTGAACAGCACACTTTTGAATGAAGAATGGGTCATAGAAGATGTAAGAGGTGAAATCAAGAAATTTCTAGAAACAAAGGAAAATAAAAATACAACATATCAAAACCTCTGGGAAAATTTATAGTTCTGAGTGCTCACATAAGAAAAACAGAAAATCTTCAAATAAATAACCTAATGACACACCTCAAAGCCCTTGAAAACAGGAACTATTGAACTCCAAAGCCAGTAGAAGACAGGAAATTATTAAAATTAGAGAAGAAATTAATGAAATAGAGAATAAAAAACAATACAGAAAATCAACACAACCAAAAGCTGGTTTCTTGAAAAAATTAACAAGATAGATAAACTACTAGCTGACCTAACTAAAAAAAAAGAGAGATTCAACCCAAATTATGAAGATACGGGATGAAAAAGGAGAAATTACTACTGACAGTGTAGAAATCCAGAGGATTATCAGAAACTACTTTTAAAAGCTATACTCCAACAAAATGGAAAATCTGAAGGAAATCAACAACTTCCTAGATAAATACAACCTTTCTAAACTGAGTCAAAAAGATATAGAACACTTAAACAAACCAAAAACAATCAAAGAGATTGAAACAGCAATAAAGAGCTTACCATCAAAGAAAATCCCAGGACCAGATGGTTTCCCAAGTGAATTCAATAAAACCTTTATAGAAGAGCTAACCCCAATACTCCTCAAACTATTTTGTGAAATAGAAAAAACCGGGACTCTCCCAAATACATTCTTTGAAGCCAACATCACACTAATACCCAAACAGAATAAAGACAGTTCAAGGAAGGAAAACTACAGGCCTATATCTCTGATGAACTTGGATGCAAAACTATTAAACATAACACTAGCAGCACGCATTCAAAACCACATCAAGAAAATCATACACCATGACCAGGTAAGGTTCATCCCAGGGATGCAAGGCTGTTTCAACATACAAAAATCAATCTATGTAATTCACCGTATAAACAGAATCAAGGACAAAAATCACATGATCATTTCAATAGATGCTGAAAAAGCATTTGATAAAATTCAACATCCATTTATGATAAAAACACAGCAGAGAATCGGAATAGAAGGAATATATCTCAACATTATTAAGACAATCTACAATAAGCCCACTGCCAACATCATATTAAATGGGGTAAAACTTCAAAAATTCCCCCTAAAAACAGGAAAGAGACAAGGATATCCATTATCACCACTTCTCTTCAATATAGTACTAGAGACTCTAGCCAGAGCAATAAGGCAAGAAAAGGAAATCAGAGGAGTACAAATAGGAAAGGAAGAACTCAAACTTTCATTATTTGCAGATTACATGATACTATATTTAGAAAACCCAACAAAATCAACCAAAAGGCTTATAGAACTGATCAAAAAATTCTGCAAAGTATCTGGATACAAAACCAATCTTAAAAAATTAGAAGCTTTTCTGTACACCAACCATAAATCCACTGAAAAAGAAAATCAGAAAACACTTCCACTCAGGATCTCCCACAAAAAAATAAAATTCTTAGGAATAAACTTGACCAAGGAGGTAAAAGATATCTACAAAGAAAATTATAAAACACTGAAAAAAGAAATAGAAGAAGATCTTAGAAGAAGGAAGGATCTTCCATGTTCATGGATTGGCAGAATAAATATCATTAAAATGGTCATCCTTCCAAATGTGATCTACAGATTTAATGCAATGCCCATTAAACTACCAAGATCATTCCTCACAGACATAGAAAAATCAGTCCTTAAATTTATCTGGAATAACAAAGAGCCCAGAATAGCCAAGGTAGTTCTCAGCAACCAAAAACATGCAGGAGGAATCACATTACCTGACTTTAAACTATACTACCAAGCCATTGTAGTAAAAAAAAACAAGCATGGTACTGGCAAAAAAGCAGATACATAGACCAATGGTGCAGAATGGAAGATCCAGAAATAATTCCACACACTTTCAGCCAATTAATTTTTGACAAAGGGGCCAAAAACATACACTGGAAAAAAGATAACCTGTTCAACAAATGGTGTTTGTTGAGAACCTAAACTCTAATTTAAATTTATGTTATAATACAAGTTTGCTTTGTGAGACAGCCACTCTTTATGGCCTCCTATTTGTTCCTCCTCTAACCATACGCACTTGCTTGGACCTTGTCAAACCCAGTCTTGAATCAGCACCACACAGTTCTCTCAACTTGGCATGCTTTTTGAGAATGTCTTTTTGTTATTGCTTTATATCTATAGCACTTTATCTGGTTGTGTTTCCCAGTTCACTAAAAATAGATTAGGATATCCCAATAAATATCTATACGTGCAACATATTGCAGAGTTGGAAGTGATATGTGGATGCACACAAACAAGCAAGGCAGGTGTGACCATCTTGAAAAGACAGATTAGAGAACATACATGTGCATTCTTTCTCTCACAAACACACCATACACATGTGCACACACACACATGTGCACACACACCTGTGCACACATACACACACATCAGAAAACCTAAAAATCAAAGTTGTAGTACACACTTAGTTGATTGGAGAAACCCAAAGGTGTATGTATTATTTAGCACATTTTTGCTTGTGCTGCATATTTGCACTGATTTCTTTAAGTAAGTAAATGCTATGCCTGTGGATGTAGAGGTTTAGCTGTGAGGGATGGATTTTAACAATTATATGTCTTTGTATATTTGTTTTTCTATATTAAAGCCATATCTGCTATGTGCTTCCTGCATATGCTAGGCTCACTGGGTGGTAAAGATATATTTATCCAGTTAGGTAAAAACTAGCATGAGTTGGAATTTAAAGAGTGTAGAATTAGAAACAAAACTTATTAGATTTGCATGTCTTGAATCCTGTCCTGCGGGTTTACTTCTTGAGGTGAAATAAAACTTCTACTTTTTAAATGAAAAAAAAGCTGTTATTCTGAGTAAAATTAGTATTTTTTTTCTTTGTGATGTTACAGGAGAATGAGAACAGCTATTTCCGAGTGGGAGTTTTTCTGTGAGCAGCCTGGAGTCCCTTAGCTTTATGTAGGCTGTGAATGATCTGAGCCAAAGGGAAACTAGTCCCCAGAGTAAAGGAGGGAAGATCAGGTGAAGCTAGAAAGGAGTCACAGCATGAAACTTGGTCCAAATGTGTCCCCTGCTTCCCAGTCCATACCCAAGAGAGCTGCTTAACTCAAAGAGTAAGAGCTGCAGAATGCTCCCACATCTGCTGTCTCTCTGCAGTTTATTGTTTTGAAAGGGCTGCTTTGAAAGGAAGAGTGAGAGTTAAAAATCCTGAGCAGGGCATTTTTCTGAGCATTTTCTCAATGGCATAAACAAAATAATTCACTCACTCTACTCATTTCTTGGAGTAATAAGGCAGGGTTGAAGAAAGGAAATTTTTTCTGATGGAGAGTGAAATGCAAATCTTTTCCCTCTTCTGGATGTAGAAGGGATATTATCATAATTATTCACAACATAAGTGAAGAGAGGAGACTTGAGGACTTCTTTCAGTGGCACTGATTCCATGCCTATAGGAAAGTCAGGGGATGGTTTCAGATGAAGAAGTTGCAGCACTGGGGATAGCAAGCTGAATATTGCTGTGGGTCATGGTGGTAATTTCTTGAACAAGATCTCGAAGAAACAGAGTGTGATGTCCTTACATCATGCTATGTAGGAGTAACTTCAGAATTAAAAGAGACAAAAAAGATCGTGTCCATCACTGCCAATGATATAATTTGAGTTTTGTATGAATTTACATTTTAACAACTTGCCTTACATAAAGAACCACAAAATCATATTCCAGCCATATTTAACTTCCCACTTGTTGTCCTCTCATTTTTCTCCTTACTTTTCTTACCCATAGCTTTGCTTTGATTGTGGATTAAAAAGGGCAAAATCAGCGAAGCCCTACTTTTTACAAAGCTGGGAATAAAGGGGAAAGGTGTGTACCTAGTAAGAGGAAAGGAAATTTGAAGTTTAGTTGTTAACAGTATTTGTGGCCATCGGCATTCACTGAATGTTGTTAAGATGAGCTCTGTCTCATCAAACTACATTTCAGTAGATTCAGCTCACTCTAGTCAGGCAAGTTGTTTCCACGAGTCCTGCATATATAATAAGATGTATTCCATTTTCATTTGGAATACATTTGAAAATTAGAATACATCTTTTACTATTGTCAGACATTTTATGAGAAACTATTTAGTATTCTATCAAACTAAACATTTAATAGAACATGATAGTAAAATTACTTGTTTTGTAATACTTAGGTATTAATTAACAATATAAGCCTAGTATTTCCTATGCTATGGCTTTTCCTTAAATATATTGCTATAACTAGAGGCAAATTGCATGCAGGAAAGCACTTAAAATATACTTTATATACATGAAAATTCAGAACTTTCATTGCTGTAAATGTGGATAATACTAACTTTCAGGAAAAAATAAAGATTGTGATGCATAAAATAATTGATATCATCATGTATACACATTCAGATTTTTCAGTAGTAGCTGAATAATATATACATTTATCATTATTAGACTTTACTTTCAATGACTTAAGATGAAATGCCTTCAAATATATTTTAATTGTTATATTTTATTTATAATCAATTTCTGCTTATAATACTCCAGAAGCGTAATGCTAAACTTACTAACCTCCACATTTATACCCTCAGAGAATGACACTGTTTTGTAATAGCTTGGTAATACTGTACTTTAGCATGAAGTAGTGTATATAAATACATTCTTCTATTAAATATGTCATTGCAGCTCTTTATTAAAGTATACATATGAATGATAAATAAAATAATCTGGAAGAGTCAGTTTTAGATCTTTATTGTAGAAATTATTGCATAACTACATTGATCACCTAATGACCCAGTAGCTGTTAATTATACTATCTTATACATTTTCATGACTAAAGTTCACACATTTCAGTTGAGGTTACTGATGCTGTATATCAGACAGGGATGCTGCTTTTTTTTTTTGTGGCACTGGGGGTGGAACCCAGGGGCTTTTCTATTTCCAGGAGATACTCCCAGACCTTTTTTTATACTTTATTTGGAAACAAGGTCTTTGAAGCAATCTTCCTCCAAAATCCTGCTTTGGGTGACATCTGGGTGTGAATCTAGCTCCTTCCCCATGAGTTTGGAGAACACACTCTTGGCCTTTCCCTTAAAGGCTTTTGCCTCTGAATTGTAGCTGTAAAGCAGACATTCTTTCAAGGACTAGGGCTCATTTGTAAACACTGTCTGGGAGTTTAGGTCATTGGTAAATTATCAGGGTATGAAGGCTTGAGATTTATTTAGTTTAGTTTAGTTTAGTTTTGGTGGTACTGGGGTTCCTGGAAGCCCTTCTACCACCGGGCTACGCTCCCAGACCTATTTTATACTTTTTTATTTGGAAACAGGGTCTCTTAAGGCTGTGCGGCTGACTTTGAACATGCGCAATCCTCCTGTCTCTGTCTTCCAAGCATGTGATTACAAGCGTGCGCCACCATGCCCAGCTGAGAGATTGATATTAAAAAAAAAAAAGAATTGCACGGTAGTGCACACCTGCAATCCCAGTACTTGTGAGGCTGAAGCAGGAGAATACCCAATGTGAGAGCAGCCTCAACAACTTAGTGAGACCATTAGCAATATAGTGAGAACCTGTTTTAAAATTTTAAAAAATCTAAGAGATGGGGGCTGTAGCTCTGAAACTTGGTGGTAGAATACCCCTGGTTTCAATCTCTAATGCCAACAACTATATGAGATAATAATAATAATAATAATAATAATAATAATAATACAATAATAATAACAATAATAATAATATAATAAAATGTTAGTCATGATGAAAATCAGGATTTATTACAGGTTTTATTGTGTTTAAATTTTGTTACTGTTCACATTTTAAATTGTATGAGGCAGTTCAGTTGTATGTGGCAGTGGAGATGGGGGAATCACAATATTTACCATGTTCTGGGTCCCACATTTTCCTCCTCTTTCTATGAAGTCCATTGAGAATACCCTGAGCAGATTAAGGATTACTTGGCCTTCTTTTATTTGAACACTAGCTCATTCTTGCACATGAGATTTTTAAGTTCCCACTCCTGACCACTTCTGCATATTACTTCTTTCTGACCTAGATATCCCAATTTGTCTTGTACCCATGGTTATGCTATTTTTCAGTACAACATGAGAGTCATTATGAAAGCTAAATTGAGAATATAAGAGTTGATGTTATTGATAACATTGAAAATATAAAGTTATTTTTTGGTGAGGGGTATGATGGGGATAATATAGTTAAACATACTAAAAATTATTCTATTTAAGATTTCTGCGGCATATGCATATCAAAAAAGTCCGGAGAATTGCTCCTTGGAATGTCATCCTGGGAGTTAAAAAAACAACTCTAAATTCTTGAAGAATCAAAGTTCAAGTGCCATTGTAAGATAGTCGTTTTGAAAGAAAGTGAAGACAATGAAAATAGCAAGATAATGGCTTATACAAACAAGTGCACCTGAAAATATTACAGTGCATAGATATAACCAAGAGGAAACATCAAAATATAATTACAGTAAATAAATTAAAATACATGTTATAAAACAAAGTGTACATATAATGACTTGTTTGCAGGTAAAAATCTAAAAAGAAAAAATTCTGCACATTAAGGGATTTAAAAGATTTCAATTATATGTGAAGATCACTTAGGTTTTTTTTTCTTTTAATTGTTTTTTAGTATAACTTTGATTAAATGTTCTTAGCATATATCCAAAAGCCAAAACTCAACTATTGGAATCCATAAAAATTCCTTGAGATGCCCACATGATGATGTATTTTTTCCTTTTAAATATATGTTTTTATTATCTGTCCTAAGAAAAGCCCAAAGTTTTTAAAATGCCACTTAGCAGTCTTTTTAAAAGCAAGAAGTTTGATTAAAAATATTATATGTATTTGAGCAGACTAGTGTTCCTTTCCCATTCAATTTTTCTTCTGCTCCTTCCATCATATCCTATAATGAGTTTGAAAACTTTTTGTGTTTCAAATTTGGGACTCTATCAGTATTTTACAGCCCAGGTATTACTTTACTTGTATACTGTACTTAGCAAGACATTATTATGAAAAGGCTAAACTAAACAATTTGTTACAAGTTGAATTATTTTCTGTATAGTTGCATTTTTCTCAATTTTCTTAATAATTCTAAATTATTACTTTATAAACAATGCTAAACTGGTATCTCTCTAGATTCTTAAAGGAAAAAAATAAAGTAAGAATCTATGTGCTGTCATGGAAAAATGACTGGAACTGTGAAAATCTTAAACTAATTTTTTTTGCTAATTTTCATTTAAATATCTGTTCTCTTTTCTCTCAAAAATATTTTTTATTTTATTCCTATATTATTTTGACAATAATTTTTAAAATTCATAACTATTAAATATTATGTATCAGGTCATGTACTACATGCTTCATATTGTTTGTAATTTCCACCTTAAAATTTTATATTAGATGTTTGCATTGCTTCCTTTACTTTACAAAAGAGGAGCCCAATTCTGTAAAAGGGCAAGAAATTTGGCACGGTCTTAGACCCTAAAACTGTGAAACTTAGAAATGAAACCCAGGTATTATTTTAGACCTAAGATTTACTTGTCAAATAATAATAATTATTATTTTCATTGTACCATATGATACTATTGATTTTTCTCTTTAAAAATATATCCAAGTTAATCATTTTCAATAAGTAAATCAGTATTAAGATTATGATGTAAGCTTTTAAAATAGGTTTTAATGTAATGAAGCATTTTAAATAGGTAAAATTTCATATGATGTCAGTTTATTAAACATTGCTACTGAAAAAGGCTGGTTCCAACATGTATCTACTTGACTCATATATTGACTAGTATATATAATATTGTCTCAATATTAAAATTATTTTCATGCCAGTGCTTCAAATTACATCAAATAAGTATATCTTTGTTTTAAGAGGCATAGATATCTTGGAAAAGAAAAAAATTAAGTGAAAGAAAAAAGTACTACTTATGGCTTTAAAATCAGCTTTTAGTACTAGTTATACGGACAATTACTTAATGAATATGTAAGAAATACATTAATTGATGAATGCATTAATTAAATAACTCATTTATAGACCCTATTCTTTATGTGATAATTTATGATTCTTTGATTTTGAATATATATTAAATATAATATATATTATACATGCATACATTTTTATGTTGTTGCTAAGTGGAAAAAAAGCAACCTATAGTTGTATAATCAGAGTGAATTTGGGGTTTATGTCTGACTTTAGGCAGCTGTATATAGAAATAAACAGAGCTCTGTGTTTGGGGCATCTCTTCATACTTTGTCTTCTCTTTCTGTAATGCTCAACTTTGGCCTCTGGTCTTGCATGGTAATAAGATGACAGAAATAGTTACAACAACTTCATTCTCACAGATTTCAGTCCAAAGGCAAATACTATTTTCTCTTTCCTAAAATTTCCAGAAGAAACCTTATGATGTTTTCCTAGTTCTGGGAGGACAAATATACAACCATGCTTCAATAACTGTGGCCAGGAGAACTGTCCTGAATTAAGCCTAAGTGAATTCCAACAAATGGGTTGAATCAAATATGGAGAAGAAAGTTTTTCTCAGGGGGCCATTCAGACTGTGGTTCAATGAAGGAACCACTCAAGAGATGCTAGTCAGAAAAAAACAAAACAATAGTCACTTGCCGTAGATTTCAAGAATATAAATGCCCAAATTACTTTGGGTGTTATGTCTTATAAAAGAAAAACTTGTTAATGTTAGGACATCATGTATTTATATGAAAGAAAATTCCATCTTAAAGTGTTACTAAATTGGTTAACTTTAAAATTATACAATTCATCTTTCTATATATGCTATCGTGTGTCATAAAGAATATTTTGTTGTCCTGATTTAATTAAACTATATGACATGTGCTTCTGTTGCATTGCTAGTTTCACACTTCTTTTGGTGATTCTTATTTTAAGTTACATTTCTATTGCCTTCACAGAACTGTCTATATAAATTCCCAGTGGGTACCAGAATATGAAATTGTAGGGACTCAATGAAATAGAGCCTGATCAGTTTAAAATTTTTTAAGTATTTCTGCCTGGATTTAATATTGCACAATTAATATAAAAGAACCATTTAGCTTTTATCAGTTAGTCAGAATATGTTGGCCTAGTTTCAAAAGTTGGTCTCCTGAGCATAATGGACATAATTGAAACTCCTGTTAAGTTTTTCCATTTTAATGAAAATATTAAATGGCTTGTGGAGTAGCATGGTAAATTTGCTGCCCAGATCTCAGAGGGCTGGGGTATGATTTTATTCTGCCATTTTCTCTTATTTTATTCTCAACATTTATAAAGTTTATTAAAATGATTTCAGTCCTTTGACTCTGTTTTCAGATCATTGCTTTCTAGGGTGACTTGGGTTTTTATTTTATTTTCATAATTTTCTCTTTATAATTGAAAGCTACAAAAGGGCACCACAGAGAATGAAAAACAAAAATGCACTGATTAATTTTGTAGTTTTGCTTTTCTGAATTATGGATTGAATAATGCCATATAGGATGATGTACTTGAAACTACAAAGAGCTTTGTCTTTTTTTAAGTTTCTAATTATTAGTCTCAGAATATAACTAACCACAATTAAATCTAAAAGTAGTTTTAATGGTTTCTGGTAGAGAAAAAGACTTGAAGACAATTGAATATATACTTTAATATTTAGCATGTTCATTTAGAATAAAATGATAGCTATTGAATGCATTTATTTTAGTTGAAAAAATCTAAAGCCTTTTACTAGAATATTTGGCATTGTATGTCTTTATCAAATTATTTTATATTTTATGCTTCTATATTAGTCACTACCACATATAAAAGCAGGAGAAAGCACAGAATAAGAGAAAAGGAGGCAATTAAATATAATAAAAAATAAGAAGTTATAAATGTTTTAATTCTGTATTTACTATCTTAATTTATCCTAATTAATCTTGTTTCACTAGATAAAAGTGGGTGTGCTAAAATATAAGATTAAGAAACTTCACCAGTTTAATTTGCCTTAACATATAGACGATGCATTTCTGAAGAAAGAAAACAATAAAATTTATTATTGTTATTTTTATTCACTTTTGTTTTATTCAATAGTAAATTAAGTAATTGTATTTTTCTGTTGTATTGAACCCCTGAGATCTAATATGCACCATCTTAAGTTTCCTCCATAATGGCGTATTTGGTGCTCACAATATTTTTGATGAATCAGTAATATCTTCCTTTTACAGATAAAGAACTAATTCTTAGAGTCAGTAGAGTAAGGTCACAGTGAAATGGAGTCAGAATTTAAATTTATATTAGAGACTCTATACCCTGCCTTAAATCCATATTTATCTATATTATCCCCAAGTATCCCGACAACTAAATCTCTAAGCAAGTAAATTTTTTATGAAGGAGAAAAATGGAGTAAAAGCATCTGTAAATAATATTATTGGTATTAAAGGAATTTATAAGAATAAATATGCTCATTTTAAATGCAGGGAAAGGAAACGTGTGGTAGCCCACACCTGTAATTCCACTGCTTGGGAGGTTGAGACAGGGGAATCGAAAACTCATGGCAAGCCTCAGTTACTTAATGAAGCCCTTCCCAATTTAGTGAAACCCTGTTTTAGAAATTAAGAATAAGCTGGGTGTGGTGGCACATACTTGTAATCCCAGAATTTGGGAGGCTGAGACCCCAAGGATAGTGGTTTGCGGACAGCCTCCATCTCAGCCTCAGCTAATTAGTGAAGTCCTTCGCAACTCAATGAGACCCTGTTTCAAAAAAATAAAAAGACTAAAAAATAGAGCAGAAGAGTGTAGCTCAGAGGTACAATGGGTTTTATCCCCAGTACCGCAAAAAAAAAAAATTAATTATGAATTAAAATAGGGCTGGGGGTGGGGGGTGTACCTCAGTGGTAGAATGCCCCTGGGTTTAATCCCCAGTACTACAAATAAATAAATAAATAAATAAATAAATAAATAAATAAATAAAATTCAGGAAAAGACTAACAAATTTAAGCTACAATAGAGAAAAATATACTATGGTCATTTTAGTATTTTAAATGTGATATAAAACCATAACTATTCTGAGGAATCCAGTGGAAAGTATTATAGTGACAAGTTATTATATTTTAATATTTAAAGGTTTATTATTTCTCCACTGAGAAAATAATGACAAATAAAAATGTAAAATATATAAACTTCCATAGGTAAATCCAAGTTAAGCACATGCCTAAATATTTTACACATTGTTTACATTTTTATTTTTAAAAACTATAAAATAATTAAATTATCATATTAATTCCTAGATGAAAAAACTAAAGCCCAAAGAGGTTTACAAAGCTAACAAAATTCCAGTTGAGAGAGTGGCAAAGCTAGAATTTAAAATCAGACAAACCTACTGATAACTAGACATATAAATCATTCACTTTATTATGTTATATCATTTATCATGAATGGGATGAATGCCTCTATAGAAGACAAAAGGGAATTTTGTTGCTCTTTCATCCATGTGAGGACACATAAAACATATCATCTATGATGGAAAGGTCCCTGGTCAGACATTGAATCTGCTGGGGTCTTGATCTTAGATTTTGCAGCCTCAAAAACTGTATGAAAAAAAAACTGATGTGTATAGGATATTTGAGCCAAGATATTTTATTATAACACCCTGTACTATCTTAGATAATAAAATATCTAATAATAATTATGACATACAAATTTCTTATTTTTACATATAAATTCTAAAAGATGGTAGTAATCGTTTCCTCCAATTACTAATGAGAAATGAAATGGTAAGAGTAATGTGATAGCATATATATGGTAGTGAAAAACATGATCTTTAATTGGTGTAGAATATTGGTTCATCATATTATTGAATGTAAAACAAAGCAACTTTGGGGAAAATAATAAAATATTTAGGTATAGGTACCTGTAGAAGTGTACCTGTTTTCTTTTCTTTTAAAATATTAAATTAAGAGATCACAGAGAAAAAAGATTTTTCTTGGACAGCATGGCAAATAGAATTTTATTTTATTTTAAATAGCTTTAGTAAGATATAATTCACATATAATTCATCTATTTAAAGTGTACAATCCAATGATGTTTAGTACATTGACAAAGTCATGCAGCCATTCCCACATCAATTTTAGAACAACTGCATCATCAAAAGTGATCTCCATAAGCAATTAGACATCATTCCCCATGCCCCCATTACTGGACAGGGTCCAAGGAGACACCAGAGAAGAGAAGAGAACCTCATCTCAGCCATGAAAGGTTTTTGACTTATGGCACAGAAAGGAATTTTAGTGCTCGTCAAAAAGGCCAAAGCAGAGATTTATTTTGGAAAGCAAGGAGACTCCTTTGGGAAAACAAACAATAGAGCAGGCAAAGGAAGAGCAGTTCAGGTACTCAAGCAACAGACAATTCTAGGGTCTTAGTCTTGTACTTTAAAGGACTTTGTAAATGATGAACGTGGGAGGCAAGTTGGGAGTGGTGTCAGCTTAATGATCTGGATTCCTTTGACCATTAAGTACAGACCAGGTCATGGAGGTTTGGTTCTTCTCAGAATCTTTAGGTGGACTTTATTTAGTACTTGGGCTATACCCATATCATGTTTTTGTTTTTATTTTGTTTTGTTTTTAAACATCTTTCTCTTTCTCTTTCTCTCTCTCGATTTTTTAATCAATCTATAAACTAACAAGGCATATATGCATTAATAAATGGACTTACAGTAATTTAAATTTTTTGCACTATTTTAAACTACTTAGACTATTCAGGAAAAGAGGCCCAGGAAATGGAGGTGATGGTATTCACAGAGATTTTCGATTTAAAACTGCCATCTGTTTTTCCTTTCTTGTTTGTTTCCTTCATGCCTATTGTTATTTATTTTATCCTACTCCATCCCTAAATAAATGTACTTTCTCTTTACTCGGTGGCTCAAGGTAATTACTGTCTGTCTTTATATACTTGCCTATTTTGGTACTTAAAGAAAAAACCCTGCCTTACTGTAATTACACATCATTTGATCAATATCCTTCCATCTTTCTCTCCCTTCTAACCTCCCAGTCTCCAGAAATCACCTCTACTTTCTATGAGATCAACTTTTTAGATTTCATATCTGATCAGATCATATAATATTTGTCATTCTGTGCTTGGCTCATTTCACTTAATACAGTTTCATTCATATTATCACAAATGATAGGTTTAATGGCTATGTATCAATTTGAACATATTTCTAGTTTAAAATTTGACATCAAAACACAGGTAGTACAAACACTGATAAGCACATAAAAGTTTCAGTCTAGTGTTTAGGATGGTTAAAAATAGATTATTGACAATGATAGAAGTATTAATTGATTTGCAAATTTAAGGATGTTGATGTATTCTCTTGTTTATACCTTAGTTATTATATACAAACTAGGTGTAATAATTGTTGACTTCAACAACATGAAACTATTTGCTTTGATAGAAAACTTAAGAATTTAGCTGGACATGGTGGCCTACACTTGTAATCCCCACGCTTGAGAGGCTGAGACAGGAGGATCGCACAGGTTCAAAGCCAGTCTCAGCTACTGAGTGAGGTTCTCAGCAACTTAGTGAGACCCTGTATCCAAATAAAATATAAAATAGGTCTAGGAGTATACCCCAAAGGTAGAAAGCCTCTGGGTTCTACCCCCAGTACCACCAAAAAAAAAAAATGAAAGAAAACTTAAAATTTTAATCTCAAACCTTATATTGCCATTTTATATAAGGAGCAAAATAAGCCAAATGTAAGATATATTTGTGATATTAAATAATCTTCATCTCAAACTGGCTTTGAGGTACATGAATATAGATCTTACATGCATGTATTTATTTATACCCCAGATTGTTTATTAATAGAAATTAAAGCTGTTTAGTGTTGTGGTATTAATAGTTTAGATGGCCTAAGGTAACATTTTCTCTGAATGTTTAATTACCTGAGCCCAAATGAAGAAAGGAAGAAAATCAATAGCCTGGAGAAAATAACTCCTTCATGACATCACCTACATAATTGCTTTAAATTGTTCTCAACAAAATTATTATTATTATTTTTTTGCTGTACTGGGGATGGAATACAGAGGCATTCTATTCCTGAGCTGCACCCCCAGCCCTATTTTTTATTCTTTATTTAGAAACTTTGTCTCACTGAATTGCAAAATGCCTCACTAAAGTAGCTGAGGCTGTCTGCGAACCATGATTCTCCTGTCTCAGCCTCCCAAATGCTGGGATTACAAGCTTGTGCCACCACACCCAGCTGACAGCTGAAAACTAATATATATATATATATATATATATATATATATATATATATATATATATATATTTGTGTTTTATATATATGTATTATAGAATCTGAATTTTCTTTATATATTTTTATGTACATATATAAGTAAATGTACACCTGTAAGAGGCCTAAAGTTAATACTTCTCCAGTGAAATATTCCTAATTTCTTAGTATATGTTCATAGAAAAATAAAATTTAAATTTAAGTATTTCTTTCATAATTATCACTTTTTTATTTTGACATTAGTAAAGATTTCTGATTTTGCTTAAATTTTTTGAGTACCAATTATTTAATGGGACATAAAATAGATTCTGGTATTAAAAAATATTTACTGTAAAATTGAATGAATGTAGCCAGGTTTGGTGGTAGATGCCTGTAATTCTAGTGGTTAGAAGGCTGAGAAAGGAGGATTGCAGGTTTGAGGACAACCTCAGCATGTAGCGAGACTCTCATCAACCTAGCAAAACTCAGTTTCAAAATAAAAATAAAAATCATTTTGCATGTTCATGTGGGCAATATTATTATCAGGCAATATTAAGTAGTAATGTTTAAATATTAGTAGAACATAAGAAACGAGAGAGAAAATGCTGTGTCAGGCAATCAGGAAATTATTTCAACAGAAATGAGAGTCAATATGAATATGTAGGTGAGCAATATTCTGATCAGAAGCAATAGCAAATAGAGTAGAAGTGCTCAACAAATGGAGCAAAAAATTATGATGATGAAATTGCTACTTATTAAAATTGCATGTATATGGTGTTGTTTTGGAACAATTTCCTTTTGTTGGTTTGTTTTTTTCTTAGGTAAATTCAAAACAGTTTGTGGGGCATTGCTTCTTGTTAATAGACAACATCATAACCCATAATTTAACTATGATAAATTGTACTACTATGGGCATAAATATGCATTTGTGATTATAATATTCTTATTTTATTTCCTTTGGAAAGATTTCCAGAAGTTTTATCACTGGGTCATATGGTAGTTCTATTTCCAATCCTTTGAGAATACTCTACACTGATTTTCATAGTTGTACTAGTTTAGTCTAACCAATAGTGTATAGGGTTCTGATTTTCCCAGATATTTGCCAGTATTTATTATTTTTGTATTCTTCATGATTGTCATTCTAAATGGAGTAAGATAGAATCACAGTGTAGTTTTGATTTGCATTTTCCTGATTGCTAAAGATGACATTATCATAATACTTTTGTATATACACTTACTGAAATTTTACTCAGCCATAAAGAAGAACAAAATTAGACCATTAGCAGGAAAATAGACAGAACTTTATAATATATACTAAATGAATACATTCAGTCAGAAAGAAAAATGGATATATGTTCTCTCTTATATGTGGAAGCTAAGGAAATATTTCCAATATGAGCAACATCAGATAGTTAGGCAGAGACTCCAGGGGGACGACAGAGGATGATTACAGAAGAGGGAGAATTAAAGAATGCAATAGTAGAAATAATGCTGTGAACATCAACAAAATTGTCAATTCCAAACTCAAAGACTTGCAGGGTTCGGGGACCAACTGAGGAAGACAACACAAATTTTGTGCATGCATTTTTTAACGTTTTTGTACTGCATTATGATATGAAATTACAATTCACCCAATTAAAAAATAATTAAAAATAAAACAATCAGAATATCAGATCTCCTAATTTGATGAAGGAAGTGGTGTCAGTATAGGAAAAGCTATTTAAAAAAGCTGAGCAATTGCTACAGTAGGACAAACACTACAATAACTTTGATTTTGCTTAAGGAAATTAGATGCTGCTGACTTTGGTATATACTGTTTCCAGCAGTAACCATCAAAAGGTTAACTATACAGAGTAGAATTATGAGCAGAGTTGGAAGTAGTGGCAGTGGTAGATTTCTTTTAGACAGCCTTAAAACAAGACTACCTTGCCAGAAACATTGTCAAACATGACTTGCTTTATCTCTTTTCTTTCTACAAACAAATTGTAAGTTGGGTTCCAAAATGATTCCTACTCTACAGATGATTACACTAAAATTTGAAAAGTTAAGTAACTCTTTCAAGTTCATAATCTTAGAAAATTTCAAAGAAGCATCCAAATTTAGTAGAATCTCTTCTGCATTAGTGTTATTTTTAAGAGGAAGTATCATTCACTTTGCCTAATCATTTGGCACCAACTTGAGATTTTGAGTTGAAAGTGTATTTGGATGTCCTAAGTTTTACAGTTGATTTTGCTATGCATTTAATGTGTGAAAAAGATATTTTCATACCCTAAATTTGAAAAATGAGTATACCAAGGCTATACTTCTTCCACATTTGTTCTGATAAACAAATATGTATATATAAAAAATATATAAAAATGTTAAATTCTAAAAATTTATTTAAACTCAGTGGACATTAAGAGAGCTCATATTAAGTGCTAGTCATTATTTTATATGCTAGGGATAAAAATAGAATTGATATAGATTCACAAATATATCAAAGTCAATCACTAAGCCTAACAGGAGAAGTAAGGAGGAGGGAGGAAATGGGGTGGGAATTGAGGAAGGGCTAAATGAGTGATGTATTCTTGTATGCTTCTACCATTTGTATTCCATCATGATGTATCACTACAAAGCACCAATGAAAAAAAATTTTAAAAACTTCGTAGAGTCAGCCGGGCGTGGTGGCGCACGCTTGTAATCCCCGCGCTTGGGAGGCAGAGACAGGAGGATCGCGCAGGTTCGAAGCCAGCCACGCGCGCTGGCTTAGGAGACCCTGTTTCCAAATAAAAAAATGTAAAAATAGGTGTGGGAGTGTAGTCCGGAGATAGAAGGGCTTCCAGGAACCCCAGTACCACCAAAAAAAAAAAAAAAAAAAAAAAAAAAAAAAAAAAAAAAAACTTCCTAGAGTCCAAACTTTAAATAATAATAAACATTAACAAAACACACTCCTAAATATACCAAAATTAGTATCTCTATTTTTGTGTCATACTGGGTATGTCACAGAACCTATCAGAATTAATACTTTTACCCATTAAGACACCCTCTGCTACAGGATCTAACGCAGATCTTGAGAAAGCTCGATCAGGGGATCTGCAATGGCTTAGATCCCCCATGAAGTATGTCTAGCATTCCTTTCTTTAAAATATTATTTCAGGATTATTTGGATTAGTATGTATAATTGGAATTTTATGTATAAGCATTATAACTAAAACTGATGGGCAGCGGCTTGTGAGAGACTCAGGCAGCAAAGATTTTTTCCCAAGGATAAAGTTTGGGCCAAAGATTAAGTTCAAACTGACCTTAGTTTGGGCCAATGTATAAGATTAAGTTTGAGTCAGCCTTGTGAAGTGAGACAAAGCATACTATGATTATTTAAATGTCTGGCACCCTTGCCCTGAACTCAATAAAAAATAAAACTTTTCCCATCCTTGGAGTTCCTGCCTGCATGGCTATGCCCTTGCTTTTCTGCCAAAAAATAAAGTATAAAAATTGTAACAAATCCTAAATAAAATGGAGAAGCTTGAATCTGATCTCGTGTGGCAGTTCTTCTCTCATCAACCTTGGCTTTCTCTCACCAACACACGAACCTCGACTCTTGCTAGGGCCAGACCCAGGCAACCCTCCTTACAATGGACCCCTCGTTTCTTCAATCCCAGATGCCTGTGGTTTGGATAGAGCCTCCCTTATCCCTTGGTTTCAGGAATAGACACTGTAACTCAGCTCAAGTAATGAAAAGGCCATGGTCATAGTGACTGATTGAGAAGAAGTCGTATGCCACAAATCTAAGGTGTGGAGTAAGGAAGAGAGAATATATGGTGCTATATTCAGCTTTTGTTACTTAGTATCTTACTTTTATAAGTCAAAAATTATTGTCTATTGAAAGCTATATTAAACTGATTTTCTATCACTTGTAGTAGTTGAGAATCCTAATGGAACAGAGGAAGAAGAGCTGGGAATTTTTAATATATTAGGAAAATTGTTTTAGATAGTGGCCTTGTGCATTAATTTAAGATGAAAAGCTAAGCTTATAGTTGATGATGTGCTTCAACTTTAAAAAATATTTATCCAAGGAATTGAAGAGAAATATTTAGACTGATGACACTAAATCCTATCACAAAAAGGGCAGAAATGGCTTTTCAGATGATACAAGGAAGGAAACAAATACTTTATATATCTATTTTATTAGCTTAAGAATGAACTTATATTGTTTTTGGTTGTTAACCTCAATATATATATATATTTAGATATTCATTAAATCTCAAAATTTTAGGGACTTAATATTTTTATGGTCTAGCACAAATAATGAGAGAAGCATAATGATATGATTGTTGACGCGCCATCGTCAGTGGCACGGGGCTGAACAGGAAGGTACAGTGCCAACAACTTGAACACACACACACTCACAAGCCGGGAGTCAAGTCAAGCAAGATCTCATTTATTCCTCTCCAAGCAATCATATATATAGCACAAAACCACGAGGGGAATTCCCATGGGAAACATCCCAGCCTATCGGAATAAAGATCACTAGTACATAGTTCACAGCCAATCCCAGGCCAGTACATGAGCCATTCATGTGTGCGGAAGCTCCTTTAAAGGTAAAAACTGCTCAGTTTCCCCACCCATAATGAATGGAAAAACCATGCCTTCATAGCTTCCTCCAGGCGCCATCTTAGCCCCTTTTCTGCTGAATCATTTTACTGTGGAAGTTCTTAAACTTTACCTAAAGCTTTGCCTTAGGCTGCAGGTCGATCAGGCCGAGGGAGGCTGCATCTCTTTAGGCACTGTATGGACACACCCCATCAGATTGTTACTTTAGGAAGACAGTTACATGAACAGAAAGAAAGGTGAGATAGAGGCTTGAGCGATTAAGATAAACAACACCTGCTAGAAATATGATCATTTATTTCACTTAGTTAAGTATTTTAGACTGAAAACACTATTTCACAGTTGAGGGATGACTAGAATCTTGACTGAAATAAGAACAGTAGGAATGGATGAAATTAAAAAATGTCTGAGGGACACTGTGGAGTAACAATTAGCAAGACTCGAGAATTAAAAAAAAGATGGAGATGGAGTATTAAGCATGGATCCATTTATTTTTGAGAGAATGGAGAAGTTATTAGCAGAGATCAAATGCAAATGAATGCTATTAGCAGATAAGAGGGAGGTTTGTCGTCTATTTATTACCTTGATTTGGTGATATATATTGAAGAACCTAAAATCTATTAGCAACAATGACCAGCACTTGTTCATATATGATTTAAAAATACTACTGTTACCTAATTGTGTGCTAATTACTCTCTAGACAAATTTCTTACTGTTGTGGATCTTATAGCAGGGGGATGCACAGAATTTTTAAGTGAATCTATACAGTATATGAGACAGTTAACATTTTACAGAGAATCTGAAAGGTATTTTATTTTAATAATCCTCATTAGGAAAGCCTCGTTGAGCAAAGATCTAAAGAGGGAGTCCTATAGATATCTGAGAAAGGAAAAATTCAGGCAGGGGAAAAAGAGAAACAGAAGTTTTGAGGTGGGAGGAATCTATTTGAGCAAGAATAGGACGGTCAGTGTGTCTGCAGAGAAGCCATCTAAGGAAGATGAGGTAAGAGAGTGGAATGCACTAAAAATCTTAGCCTGGAAGTCCAGAAATAAACTTTAGGGACTCTGGAAGAGATTGCCTTTTACCTGGGAAAATTCTCCCATTTTTCTGTAGGATAAATGTTTTATCTGAATTTATAGTCACACAGAATAAGGATTACTTGAAGTTTAATATACCCATGTATTTGGAGGTATTGAGATCGAAAGCATTTCTAGAATTCTGATGGTTTGTGTCATTTCTTCCTTCTTGTCTGTGTTTTCCTCATCATAAGGTATATGATGTACATCATGAGATGAAAAATATACATCATAGCAGATGTGGCCATGATTTTAGACAATAGTTACCAGGGACTTACCTGGTTAGCAACATGGCAAAGTAAGGATCTCTGAGCTCAGAAGTTGAACATTTTTTTTAACAAAGTTGCCTTTTGAGTGAGTGTGTGTGTGTGTGTGTGTGTGTGTGTGTGTGTATGAGAAAATGTATTCCATAAATATTTAATTATTTTCTTTCTTATACTCACAGATTAACTTAATGCTAATGATTATGATAATCTTGGCTATAGAGTTTGAAGGGGTAAGGCTATATTTGGAATTCCATCTTTAAATATTATACAGTGAGATGAGATCTAGGCAAAACACTTTAAAGCTACCAAGAGCCTGAACCCATTTTTTCTCTCCATTTACCCTTAATTTTATAGGTAAAATCTGATAAATTCTCTATTTTCAAATATGACTGTCTTGTTATAATGAGTAATACAAATTTTACCCATTTTCCTTCGATCATCAGAACTAATTATTTGCTTTTGCAATATTATAACCCCTATTCTGATTCTAATTTGATTTCATGTTGTATTTAGATATATCTATGCAGCACATATTAAATACAATGTTACTTCTGAAAGAGCTTGTTTTTTCCTTATCATTAAATAAAATTATCCAAGCTTGGCAATAGGCCCTGGTCATATCCATCCTCAATTGCTGCCTGAGGCTCCTGAGAGATCTTCATTTGCCTAAAATGCTCTCTTTTTATTGTCCACAAGACACTCTTTTATTTTTCCTACAAATGTTCATTTATGGGTTCATTTCCTCCAGAAGTCGTGGTAGATAAACTACTCTCTTCTGTACTCAAGACATATTTCTAGCCTAATGCTCTTGAGTTAGGAGTCTATAAAATTATTAAAGACAGGACCTGTAGTCTCCCTCTGGCAGAGTGATTTACTTGCAATAAATTTTGCTGAATTAAATTAAGAAATAATGTTAATGTAGATTGATTGAAACATAGGCTATATATGTATATTAAATATATATGTATATATATGGATGATAAAAATATGAGGAAACAAAGACAAAATTTCCCAATACTAAAAATAAAACAGGGTAAAAAAGAGCTGATTGAGTAACTAAATTGATTTGTTAAGGAATGAATCAAACACAAGGAAAGAAACTCCTTCTGTTATAGAGTCCTCTATTTTCTCCCCTTTACCTTCTGTTTATCTATCCATCTCTAATTTTAAAGAGCTATATAAGTGTAGCACATAGACATGGCAAATAGATAGAGTTCAATAACATCTGCAAATAGAAAGAGCTTTTATATTGTAACCTTTGAAAATGCTTTGCATTATTTTCTTTGGTTAAAGAAGTCAATGATTCTGTAAAACAAACTATTTTACATACATGTGTGTGCATGTAATTTGATCAATATTTTATTGCTATACTCCTTAAATGAGAGAAGTATTTGTTTTAGTTTAGAAATAATCCCTTTACACCTTCAATTTAGGAATAAGTGACTTTTTAGTTTGGATGTTATATGACTTTGAATAAAGAAAGATCTGTCACAAAGGAGATTCTAACTGTAGCCCACTTATTTGTGTCCTTAGTCTATGTTATCGATTATACTTGACATCTCCTTGATGTCTCAGCACATTTTGATAGAATATTGACATAACTGAACTCCATGGAATTGAGGATACACATGATACTTTCAAAAAGTAGATAGTATCATAAAACCATAATAATCCTAAAGAGATGCTGAATACTATAGGCAATTGTAAAACAACTATTATTTTAAAAATAATTTATTATACTATGGTTTATGTTTTAAACTTATTTTTAAAATATTTTATTGATGCATTGCAGTCATATATCTTAAGGGGGTACATGATGACACAGACATACATACACACATCACTCATTTAGCCATTCCTCAATTCCCACTCCTTTCTCTCCCCCTCCCTCCTTCTTTTTGACTTACTGACTGATTTTGATATGTTAATTAATGTACTTTAGGTACATTAGGGAATTTCCCTCTTCTCCAATCACATCTACCTCAATTAGTTCACCTTATTTGCTCATCTATGGTTTCTTCTTCCTCATTTAGAAATCTTCCCATAACCCTCTTTTTTCTTTTGCTTCAGCATATTAGGGAAAGCACCTCAGTTTTTTACTTTTTGTGAATAATCTCATTTAGCATAATCTTCTCCAGTTTCATTCATTTATTACTAGATAATATGGTAGGTTTACTCCAATTCTTTTAAGAATCCTCTGTACTGTTTTCTAAAGTGTTTTGCACTAATTTGCAATCACACCAACAATGTCCTAGTGTTCCCACTTCTCCACATCTTCGCCAGTATTGGTTGTTGTTTGTGTTTTGAATGATTGCCATTCTAGTTGGACTTAGGTTAAATCTCAGGGTAGTTTTGATTTGCATCTCTCTGATTGTTAATCATGTTGAACATTATTTTATACATGCATTGGTCATTTTAATGTCTTCTTTTGTGAAGTATCTATTTATTTCACTTGTCTATTATTTTCTGGTGGTACTGGGGTTCCTGGAAACCCTTCTACCTCTGGGCTACACTCCCAAACCTATTTTTATACTTTTTTATTTGGAAACAGGGTCTCTTAAGCCAGTGCAGCTGGCTACGAACCTTTGTGATCCTCCTGTCTCTGCCTCCCAAGCATGGGGATTACAAGTCTGTGCCACCATGCCCAGCCTCACTTATCTATTTTTGATTGCTTTATTTTGTCTTTTTAGAAATGAATTTCTTGAGTTCTGTGTAGATTCTAGATATTAGTCCTCTATTAAAAAATATTTGGAAAAAGTTTCTTCTATTCTGTTGGTTTTCTGTTGAGGTTCTTGATAGTTTTCTTTGCTTTATAGAAGCTCTTTAGTTTCTCAAGTATTGCTCCAACTTTTAATTTCTTGTGCCTTTGGGGTCTTGTTGATAAAGTTTTACTTTACGTTTGTGTTGAAGTGTTGGATCTATGTTCTCTTTAAGCATCTGCAAGGTTTCTGGTCTGGTTTTCAAGTTTTGGTCCATCCTGAATTGACTCTTGCACAGGATGTTTATTTCCACTTTTCTGCATATGGTTAACTAGTTTTGCCCACACCAAGAGACTACATTTTTTTCAGAGTATGTTTTTGGTCCTTTGTAAAAAAATTAACTGACTGTAAGTGTGTGGATTTTTTTCTGGGTCTTCTATTCTGCTCCATTGGTCTAGGTGTCTGTTTTTGTGCCCTTAGCATGTTGTTTTTATTACTATGCCTTTTTAGTAGATATGTATGAGGAAAAAAGCTTGTAAAAGGGGTGGAGAAGAGAGCAAACAAATAAGCACAAACAAAACAAAAAATAACAAAAAGCAAAAGAAAACAGCAAAATAATACAATCCTACAAATATATGAATATGGAACAGACTTGTCTCCTGTAGTCCTCCTGGGTCAGCATGGATTCTTTCAGCTCTTTAAGGTTTACATTCTATGAAAGGTCATCAAGTATGTTCTGAGCACTCTCATTTGCTCTGTAACCTATTGTAATGATGTCAGTTTTTAGCCTTGGTTATTGTTCACCTTTAATGATTAGGACCCTGGCCTGTTGACTTTCCTGTGTGGGTACTAAGTGTTACTGGAAGCTTTCCCACGGCCAGACTCTGAGCCCTCAAATAAGATCTGTCTTTGAGACTATTTCAGTCTATGCAGTATCACTGGGACTGGATCTAGTGTTAAGCACAGGTCTCCATGCTTTTTACCAAAGCTTAATCATCTGTGTTTCTTCCCACCTGTGTAAGCAGTAGGTGTGCAGCAGGTGTCATTGAGATACAACCCAGAGTATAGGTAGGAGTTTGCCTTCTTCACATCTAGGACTGGGATGGTCTGACTTCTCCCCAGTCACTAAAAATGTGTAGTCTGTTTCAATCTCTGGAGGCCCCACTAGAGCTCTGAGCCCTGGGGAATGTAGACCTTTTTGCCTATTCATCCTGGGAGCTGTCTGCTAGTCTGTTCCTCTGCTGAGTCTAACCACAGATTCCATCCCCAGCTTCACTAGTGTGAACAGAAATGTTTTAGACCCTGAGAGTCTATTCCTTGCTATGCAAGTCTCTGGGGCTGTGCTGTGTGGTATCCTTCTGGGATAGCTGTTTCAATTATGGTATTGTTGAGCACTGCTCTTGATCTCTGCAGAATGTGGTGAGCTTGGCCACCACTATTGCAAGTCATTGTCTGGGTCTGGGTAGGAGGAGCTTACAATTCTGATCCCCTCAGTTAGGGTGCCTTGTTTGCTCTTCTGTAGGATCTACTTTTTCACCGGGAGATCCTCCTATGACCCATTTCACCTTAGCTTTCACATATTAGGGAAATCATCTGATTTCTTACTTTTTGTGACTGACTAATCTCGCTTAGCATAATGTCCTCCAGTTCCATCCATTTCCCTGAAAATGATTTAATTATGTTTTTTTATGGCTGAGTAAAATTCCATTTTGTACATATCACACAGTTTTGTAATCTATTCATCTGTTGATGGACATCTTGGCTGGTTCCACAGTTTGGCTCTGGTGAATTGTGCAGCTATGAACATAGATACATATGCATTAATTTGGTTTGCTTTCTTTTGGATAGATACCCAGAAGTGGTATTGCTGGGTCAAAAGATAAATTAGTTCCCATTCTTCTGAGGGTCTACCATACTGTTTTCCAAAGTGGTTGCACTAATTTGCAATCCCACCAACAATGTTTTAGAGTTCCCACTTCCCACATCCTCTCCAGCATTTGTTGTTGTTTGTGTTTTGAATAATTGCAATTCTAGTTGGAGTTAGATGAAACCACAGGGTAGTTTTGATTTGCATCTCTGATTACCATTGATGTTGAACATTTTTTCAAGCATTTATTGGCCATTTGAATTTCTTCTTTCATGAAATGTCTATTTAGTTCGTTTACCTATTTTTTTATTGGATTTTTTTTTTTTAGTGCTGAGTTTCTTAAGCTCTCAGTATATTCTAGATATTAGTTCTCTTTCTTAGGAATAAGTAGCAAAAATCTTCTCCCATTCTGTTGACTCTCAGTTGAGGATCTTGACAGTTTCCTTTGCTGAAGAGAAGCTCTTCAATTCTCTGTGCTCTGGTCAAATTTGTGCTAGTTTCTTTGGTCTAAAAGCTGTTTTCTTGGAGATAGACATCAAGTGTCAGCAGGATTGATATGTGCTGCTTTCCTCCATTGCCATCTTCCCAGAACTCTTTATACTTGTGTTAAGTAGTTTGGTTCAGTTAGTCCATTTTCTTCAGTTTGAAATGCTGATAGCCTCAATTTTATTTGAAATATTAAAAATTCTTATATAATATTTTGAATTAAAGTTATAAAATTTTTCATTGAAATTCACATTAGAGTTTTTAAGTTTTAAAACTTCAAGTAGGGTATTATTGTGGAACTATTTAATTACTCCATAATTTTGTGATTAAATGCTTGCTTCCCAATTTTTAGCTATTGCTCAAATGTTTTGTGTTTTTGAGATTGTTATCCTGAGTTATTTCTTCCTAATAAATGTTATGGTTTCCCCTCAAAAAAGTACACTAATGATCTCATCTAACATGCTGGTAACTAAATGCTATTATATGAAGAGTTTATTATATTTAGTCAAGAAAGACTTTTATGAAGTTTCTGAGTTAATATAATTTAAATATTTTATTAGATCTTTTTTCTTCTAGTACAGAAGAGCCATAATTCAGGTTATTAATCTATGATTACCTGTCCTTTGTCAAAGGATTAATTATTTTCTTTTATTCAAAAATTTCTCCCTAAATTTGAAGATATTTATCATAAAGTTATAAATCTGAGCTAACTTTAAAGGTATAAAATTATAAAGTTTAATTTTTCTCATCTAACTCTATTAATGCCGAGATTTTCTACTGAGGAATCTTCTTTTATTATGAGAATTAAAATTGTATAAAGAGGTAGCGAATACCTTTAGTATAATTCAATCTCACAAAAAATAACTTTCCAGCTACAATGAAGTTAACTTGGTATTTACAATATAGGAAACAAATGGCAGATAATATCTTTAGGGAAGATGTTAAATGATACACTCTCTCCCATCAAATTGTTGTGTTAGTATTTGAGGTAAGTTTAGGTAACATTGCCTACTTATAATATACTAACTCTAAAGAATATTAGATTTTTAACTTGAGAGGGCATGCATTAAATATATTTACCACATCTGGATTTTTGGAGGATTGAGAAGTTATTACTATAGCATATAAATAGGCTGGCCTGAAGAAAGGAGTAAAAATGTCCATGCCTGTGTGCATCTATACATACATAATACAAACTCATTCACTTTCTCACTCAGAAGACTAATAAATTTCAATAAAGAGTATATTTTGCTTATTACTTCATCTAATACAATAAAGACCCCATTGGGTGTCCAATAAATATTTTACTTCTTATTAAGGAATAGAAAAGACCTAGGGATATGTTGCCCAGCTATCTGATTGGCTATTGATATATCGCCAGGGACTACTGTTTGACTCTCTTGTCTCATCGCATCAATTTGGCTTTGTTTAGCCCCAGTAATTTTATAACAATGTGTGCCTTCCTATCAACTATATTATGAATTGGTCTCTAAATATTTTTTATTCCCTAGACAGAATATAAAGTTTAAGTATTAATTTCATACTATGTTAAAGTTTATATCTTTCTCAGCAGCTGTACAAAATGATTGTTTTAATTTAAAAAAAAATTTAGTGTCCTAACAAGCCAATAGATAATTTGGTTCAAAGTGATATTTTAGGGGTAAGCAAAAATAATTTTTATAGAAAATTGCAAATATGTACAAAAAGCAGAAAGACTAGTATAATCAATAATACAGATTTATTACCTGGCTGTAACAATGATCAGTTCATGGCAAATATTTCCTCTAAGCCTTGGCCTAGTCTGCCTGCTAAGATTTTGGAAACACATCATAACATTATATCATTTATTTATATTTTACAGTGAATTTCTAAAATAATATTACTATTATCAAAGAAAGAACAATTAGTCTTAATTTTTAAAACTATCAAAGAGTCAGTCATTGTCCATATTTCTTAAATAATCGTATTCTTTAAGAGTTTGACTCAAATTTCAAATATAGTCCATTGAAAATGGTTGATGAATTCCTTAAATCTCTTTTCCTGTCTTTAGTTCTTTTGAAGGAACACACCAGAAGATACAACACACACACACACACACACACACACACACACACACACACTCACGCACTACACCTTAAACTTGACAGTGATACGTTCAATTCAGAATTAGATCTATTGGTTTTTATATAATCTTACCAAATTTTCAACAGTAATGCTTTCACAATTATTTTATTTTATTTATTTATGTTTTTGGTACTGGGGATGGAATCCAGAGATGTTCTACTTCCACTCACAGCCCTATTTTTTATTCTTTATTTTGAAAAAAGGATCTCACAGAGTTGCAAAGGGCCACACTATGTAATAGCTGAGGCTGTCCATGAACATTTATCCTTCTGTCTCAGCTTCCCAAATGCAGGAATTACAAGCATGTCCCACCATGCTGAGCATGCTTTCACATTTTAAATCCTCTTTTTTAATAACATAATTTTTGCCCCCGATTACCTAAAACATAATGTCAGTAAATATAATAAATACTACAACAATCAATATGATTACCAAACATAGCTTCCCAATATTTTTGTTTGGGGATATATTTTGAAATTTAAAAGCATACATTAAATTTTACTATTTTGCACTAATCATAATGTTTAAAGAGTGAATGTATAAAATTTGATTATTGACTTGAATTTCTATGTTTTATAAGTAAGATTCATAGAAGTTTCCTGGAAAGAGGGAAAATTGTTTTGGGGGTCTTTTTGTTTTGTTTTGTTTTATTTCATTGTGTGTGTGTGTGTGTGTGTGTGTGTGTGTGTGTGTGTGTGTATGACTACAATGCACCAATGAAAATAAAGCAAAATAAAATAAAATAAGATAAAAGGGTTCTGGTAATAGAACTGGAGCCTAGACAAGTCTTGAGATTATTATTTCTTTGTCTATTCCTTTTCTGGAATCTTTGATTTTCATTTCATGTTTTCTTTTTCTTTTTTTTTTTTTTTACTAGTAATCTATTTTCCCTAGTCATAGTATCTGTTCTCTTATAATTTTGTTATATATAAAGAACATCATGGCTAATCTTACATGCTAGATTATAGATTTACATCTTTAATTCTACCAGTAACTTTCCTCTTTCATTGCTGCTTGGTCTGCATCTTTCAGTTGTGTGCTGCTTCATGTGTTGGATATGCTTGGATCACATGGTCACCCTCTATCTCATCTAATCACCTGTGAAGTATACTATAAAACTGTTTCTAAAATACTTATATATTTTATGAAGAGCCCAGAGTGTAATATACATTGTAAAGGAAAACCTGGCAAATTTAGCATACTTTTAGAAAATGTTTTTAATAGCATGCTTGTATTACTTTTTAAAAATTTTTTTATTGGTTCATTATATTCATCCATATTATTGGGGTAAAAAAAAAACTTGTGTGTACATACATGTATATATCACTGATTTAACCCCTACCCAATTCCCACCACATTCCCTTCTCATCCCTCCGTCCCTTGCTTGGCTTAGTGGTTGACTTCGATATGTTTAAGTACATTTTGTGCTTTAGAGATTTTCCTTCTTCCCTCCACCTTTTTAGTTAGCTTAGATGACATTTTTTTTGTTATATAAAGTATATGAGAATAAACTGCAGTCTGCACAATTTTCTTAGGTGTATGTTTGCAGAAAATAATAAGATATTTTCTATGAATGGGTGGATGTTAGGAAAATAATTTCTTAGCTCTCATGAAATAACTTTTTCCTTACTACCAATTTTCCTTTTTATTTTCTCCATAGGTTGTCAGATAAGATAACTGAAATTTTTATTTCAATGTGGTCTGATCTATAACTTACAATGAGGTTTGTTCTTGTTCAATAGCAGCTTATATTGAATTCAATGTTCTCAAATATTTACTCACAGTAATATGCTTCATTTGGTCTACACTGTGATTTTGGCACCTACTTAATAATAGTTCTATACCCTTTAGCAAATAAAACAGCAGGAAAACCATAATGTTCAAAACAACAGACTTGCTAAATGTGTAACATATTCTTTCTTTCCTGCTTGCCTTTACCAGTTTAATATTGCTTCTAGAATTCTTAGTAGATTTACACATTTTTCTACTTCATAAAAGCCTATATTTTAGTTGTTTCACTTCTTTTTATATCACATAAAATAAATGTTTTATTATCACACTTTATTCATGTTTTATTTATTTACTTTCAAGTTCAGAGTGTTCACTGACATCTATTTTTTTTTCTAAATTCACAACTGCCATAAACTTTTACTGAGGAAGTATTTAAGATTAATATATCTTAGCTCATTAATGATTTTATTTATTTTAATTAGTCTTATAATGCAGAGAAAAACAGGATGGCTATAAAGGTCACAAAATTACTTTCTATATAAAGTGTGAAATTGATCTTTATATTTTAACAATGAGTTTCTTCTTTGGGAGTGGTTCACTAAGTTGTCAATATGATAAAAATATGAAATCAGCTTATTTTTATAAGGAAATAATATATGAAGAGATGCCAGTGATAATTAGATGAATTTCTCAATCTTTGGGGCGGGGTAGTAAATACAAAATCTTTCTGTGGAGATGACTTTCCTTACGCCCAGTTATGATCCCCATTCATCAATTGTCACCAGTTGTCTCACATTCATTGTCATGTGACTTCCTGTGTGTTTGTGGGCAGAGTTTTTAAACCTAGTTTCTGTGATTTAGACCTTGGCCTCTTGTAACCCAACTCTGCCAGCGGAATATGAGTGGATTTAATTTATTTTCTAAGTAGAAGAAGAGTTAACAAGCATTGCTAGATTAATCCAGTTTTCTTGCTCTTTTCCCTTTACCTTGAAAATTGAATACCCCAAGGACAACAGCTCCTCTGCCAGGGTGATGAGCTCTCTTCTGTAACATGTAGATCAGAGGTAGAGCAAACAAATGATATCAGAGAAATGCCTTCTATTGTAATTCACTGATTTTTAAGGACTGTTTGTTACTGCAACAAAGTTAAACAATACCTCCCTCATTGATGTAATTCATAAGAATTTTTGAGCAATTTCTTCTTCATTATTTTTTACACCAAAATTATAATCCTGGCTTTAATTTTTTCAGTTCTTTAAAATTATCATTTTTGTATGTTTTCTACAAAGTAGGTTTTAAATAAATGCTTAAAATTTTTCCATAAAGTAATTTTTAAATAAATGCTTAAAAGTGAATGATTTAACTAATATATAAAAGACTAGGAATTAACTAGATCTATCTTTGAAATTAGACAGTGTGTTATCCAGGTCAAAATTAATATCACAAAAAACTACCACATAATATTTAATTTTCAACAAATTAATAATTTTTGAATTTTAGGGTTGTTGAACCTAAATATACTATAATTTTTGTGGTTTCTTGAATTTGATAATAGGATATTTATTATTAATTTCATAGCTATTTTATCCATGAGCATTCTTTGTGTGTGTGTGTGTGTGTGTGTGTGTAACTAGGGATGAAACCCATGGGCATTCTACCTCTGAGCTACACCTCCAGCCCTACATTTTTATTCTTTATTTTGAAACAAGGTCTTACCAAGTTGCAAAGGGCCTCATTAAGTAGCTGAGACTGGCCTCAAGCCCTCCAAATGTGATCTTCCTGTCTCAGCCTCCCAAATGCTGGGATTATAAACATGCGCTGCCACACCTGGCTCCATAAGCATTCCTGCAGCTATAACTAAATATTGACTTTCTTAAATTTGAGGAAAAAAGATTTATTTTCTTACTGTTTTGGGTTCAATCTATGTGAAGCTGGGAACCACAGATATCAGGGAATGGCAGTGGGAGGTAGGCAGAAGGAGAGCACATGAGCTGTGCTCCGTATATCCTGGAAACTGAAAGCAATAAAGAGAAAGAACAGGGATACGAGGAATCATTTATAATCTCCAAGGCTCCACCCCAGGCAATACCTTCTCCCACCATACCTACCAGTCTACTGGGTACCACCTAGGTAAATCTATTACAATGGGTTTATCTACTGCTGAAATAACAACCCTCATGACTCAATTACATCAACTACAAACATTAATATGTGAGCTCTTTAGGGGAAATTTGATATCTAAAAACCTTCTGCCCCTACTCCCTAAAGAGCCCACACCCAGCTCAGAATACAGAATGTATTTAGTCTTCTCCTTTAGTTGTCTTTCTTAATAGTTCCAGCATTGCTGGAAAGTCCCAAAGCCCAGTCTCCTCTGATACTCAAATTGAACTCTTATGACCCCCTGTAAAAACAATGAAGGTCAAAATAAAATGTAAGTTTTATGCATCCAGCATACAAAGACAAAGAGTAAGTATCTGCATTCCCAAAGGGATGAATAGGGCCATATAAAGACAAAGACAGGATGGGACCAAAACAGTCAGGAAGCCAGGCATGGTGGTGCATGCTTGTAATCCCAGCATTTGGGAGGCTGAGACAGCTATTTAGTGAGGCCCTTGGCAACATAGTGAGACCCTGTTTCAAGATAAAGAATAAAAAATAGGACTGGGGATGTAGCTCCAAGGTAGAATGCCCCTGGGTTCCATCCCCAGTACAGAGAAAGAAAGAAAGAAAGAAAGAAAGAAAGAAAGAAAGAAAGAAAGAAAGAAAGGGAAAAAGAAAGAAAGAAAAAGAGAAAAACAGGAAAGCCACAGGGCAAGCATTTGATCTTGTGGCTTCACTTCTGGCAACCAGGGCACATAATGGTAAAAAACAATCTCCAAAGAGGCATTGCAGTCCTGCCCCTGTGACTTGGCTGATTATAATGGCAGTTTACTGTCTCTTCCAACCTGGCTTTATGGCTCATAGCTAGCACTCTTTTCTCAAGGTCTTTCCACATTCCTGGCATCTTTAAATCTTGGGGATTTTTTTTTTTTTTTTGCAACCTTCACCCTCGCCACTTCACAAAGTGACACATTTGGGCCTTTTTGCAGAGATTCCAACCCTGGCACATGATGCCTGGCTTCCCAGGCCTTTTCTTTGAAATCCGAGGGAATTCTCTATGGCCTCCTTTTTCTAGAAAAGCCAGCATTGCGTGGGCTCCATGATGGGCTGCCAAAAGAAAAAATAGTCATGCCCTCCTTAATCATTTTTACTGGGGTCTTCTAATTCACAGCAGCTGGGCTTGCTCCATTCAGGCTGTCCCTGGCCCCAGCTCTGGTTGCTGCATCCTTTATAACAATTGCTGGTCCTGCTTCCATCATGGCTATTGCCTCCTCCTTCCTTTGAGCCATTTTGCGTTCTTCTATGACATAATATCTCTGAGCCTCAGCTTTACACAAGCCATTCTGGATAAACTGCACATCAGTAAGTCTTTCCACTGTACTTTTCATTTCTAGAATTCAGTGTGCAGTTTGCTGAACATGACATTAATATCCATAATGCAGTTTGGATATTTTGTTGTTTTGAGATACCCTCTTTCAATTTAATCATCCCATCTTTAAATTTGACATCACACAAATGTTAGGACTTAGGCAAAATGCAGATAAGTTCTTTGCCAAAGTTTAACAGATATAGCATCTAATCCATTTTCTTAGGGAGTCCTCTTTGTGCTTCATAATCTCCTGAGCACAGTTTATACAATTTTTCTCTTTAGCCATATTCTGATCCTTCCCATTTCCTTTCACAAACTAGTTTCAAAGAGTTACAATCCATATGGTCAGACTTAGAGGAAGCAGCAACCCCATTTCTGGTACCATTTTTGTTGTTGTTTCAGTCAGCATTTTCTCAGTTAAAATCCAAAAATTTGATCATGTAGCTTAGGGGAAAGAAGATTTATTTTCTTATGGGTCTGGATTCAGTTCATGTGAGGCTGTGGACCATGGAGCTCAGGACATAACAACAGGAAGTGGAGAAAGGGGAAATGGGCTTTCTCCATATCACAGAGGCCAATTGCAAGAAAAAAAAAACAGGAGGAGGAAGAAACATTTGTATAATCTGAAAGGCCAGACCCCTAGGGACCACCTGTTCCAGGTACATCCTTCCAGCCTACGAGGTACCGCCCAGGTAAATACATTAAAATTGATTTATCCACTTCTATGATTATAACCCTCATGACTCAATAACATTAATTCCAAACATTAATAAATGAACTCTTTAGGGGACATTTTATATCTAATTATAACAGCTATGTAGACAATGTGCTCAGTTATTGCCTTTAAAAGGCTGATTAGTTTGGAAATATAAAATGTTAAATGCCCAAATTAGTTATACTACCAAATAAGTCTGTGATTATAAAGGGTGGTTCAGAAAATAATGTTCTGTAGTTATTAAGTATTATATCAAATAATATTTTTAGACATAATAAATTGCCCATATTAAAAATTATAACAAAATACAGCATAAACTTTATTGGATTACTTTACTAGGCAAGCCAGAAAATGTATATAAAAATACTGGAATCAAAGCTTAAACCATAACCAAACTATTTATTATACTTGTGTAACTAAGTTAACAACTTTTATTTTTGGTACACTCTAGTTCCAAGTCATTTAGAGTCTTCTGAATCAAAACCCATTGGCAATCTCATAGTACACAATTTCTATTAGCACCATAAAAATTTCTATCCCAGGGTTTCAACTGAATCTTTCTGATTCCAAGAATTTTTGAAAACAAGGTGGGACAGACTGAGCATAAGAAGGTCATGGCAAGCTTTTGAAATATTCAGAATTGTATAATATAAGGGCTAGTGATGCTTTTACTCTCAAAAAGAAATAATCTTATTTGTAACCACTAAGTTTTCTACAATAAACAAAATGTTTTATAAAGTCAGAAAAATTGCCTTTGATATATTTTGTCTTTTTATATATTTGTATGGCTTTTGATTAATTATCTATTGATTAAAATTATAGGTATATTTCTAGGTATGTCAAGACAGGTTGTTTCTACAAAATGAGCAGGAACATTCATTCTTCACACTGCTTCTCAGTGGAAAGAGAATAACCCACCATGTACTGAGTTTTTTTTGTGCTAAAATTCACAGTGCATACAACTTTACCAATAATTACAATATCTTGCTATTGTGTGTCAGAAGAGCATCCTGACTTGGCTTTCTCTTATAGTTAACAGTATCCTAAAGTTCTCTCTCATAATAGACAAAGATAGAGTTAGTTCTGAGACACAAAGGCATTCCATTTAGTGTCTCTTAACTTATTTACAAATATACCATAAAAAGATTGTGATGCCATGTCCCTTTTCTCAATCCTGTTGTTATTTTTAATGTTTTAGTTTATTAATATTTTAATCATTCAAATATATAGTCTGAGACATAAACACAACCAATAATCACATAAGTATTTATAGGAGTTATAATATGACTTATAACATTTGAAAATGAGTTGAATTTATTTAATTACCTACCCATAGTAGGCCTATGATGCATAATGAAAGAAGATAAAGGGTAATTTGTTAAGTTCTCTACATGAAGGTTACCAATGAAAACAGGTATCAAAATGTGAGAATTGAAACTGAATGAGAGACAAGTAAGCACAAGTATACTAGTGAAATGTTTGTCAATATGAAATCATGGAGTGTTGAATCTGTCTCTAAAAAAAGGTGGGTTTTTTTTTGCTAAATGGAGTTATGTCAGTGAAGCAGCCTGAAATATAATTGGGACCCACAAATAAAGTAAATATAGTTATATTAAAATTTAAGAAAGACAACTGGGAAAGGATTAAAATGCCTTTTTGATATGTCAGCATATACATTGAATTATTTTGTACTATTTAAGACCTTTATTTTTTTGATGCTTGGGCCTTTATATACAAAATTTATATTGTTAAATGATAGGGCTTTTGTGACAAATAAGAAATGATATGTAATAGTCTGTTTTTCCTAGTGTACCCAACACTATTAAATTTCAAATGATATAGGATAGACACTTATTAGCTATGAATGTAAAGGTCATTCATATGAATGTAAATTTACATATGAATGTAAAGGTATTAGATATGAATGTAAAGATGACAGTAGAGGTATTGAACAATTTAAAGTCATTTTAAATTTTATTTTTATGTTTGGTACTAAAGATTGAACCCACGGGGCATTCTACCTCTGAGCTATACGTCTAGTCCTATTTGAATTTTATTTTAAAACAGGATCTCTTTAGGTTGATGAGTGTCTCACTACTTGCTGAAGATGTCCTCCAACCTGTGATCCTCCTGTCTCAGTCTCCCAAGTACTGGGATTACAAGAATGCACCACTATACTCAGCTAAAGCCATGTTCTTAATCTGATGTATCTCAATAATTTATTCTTCTAGTTTTCTAAAAATAACTTCTAAATGTTACTTTAGTGTAGATTTTTTTTTTCAGTACTAGAGATGAAACCCAGGGGCATTTTACCTCCAAGCTACCCTCAGCCCCATTTTTTATTCTTTATTTTGAAACTGGGTCTCACTGATTTGCAAAGGACCTCACTAAGTACCTGAGTCTATCTGCAAACTGTAATTCTCCAGTCTCAGCCTCCCAAATGCTGGGATTACAAGCATGCACCACCATGCCTGGCTTTTTAATGAAGATTTTTCTAAATTAAAGAAATCTTAATAAAAAAGAGTCAATTTTGTAAAAGTATATAACAACTATAAGATATTTTAAAAAGTATATTCACATTGGGGTAAGTTCTTTGAATTTACAGCTTTCAAAAAGTTAAATTTGCTGGTGTCTCTTGTAATTATATTTATACCAGTAACTAACAGTTGATCTCTAAAAGGGCTCAGGACTAAGAGTTCAGTCATGTCTTTTATTTTTTCATTAAATATTTTTTATTTTGTGGGGTTTTATTGACTTTTATTTTTATGTAGATATATTGGTGCATTCTAGCCTCATATCATAAAGTTCAGAGTGATAGGTGAGCTTTCCCCTAGCTTCCTCCCACTCCCTCCCCTTCCCCATACATGATATTGAGATTAGCATTGGTAATTTCACATATGTATATTTTGACAGTGAAAATGTTTCCTTCATCAATCATGACTTTAAGAACAAACTGGAGCCAAATTTTGTGCTATAATTATAATGTCAAGGAACTACAACAAAAACCATATGGCACATGTCTTGGAAAATCTAAAATATTTACTATGATACTGTATACAAAAAAGATCTCTAATCCCTAATCCCATTATACTTTACTTGTTCTTCTTTGAAGGCAGATGATGAGATTTAAATAATAAAGATAAGATAAAGAAATGAAGTCTTAAAATTTTTCTTTGTTACCTCATAGAAAAATATTGCCATCTTGAGGGAAAATCTTTAGGCACCAAACAGAGTGGTTTTCCCTTTTATAAATCACAAAGAATGCACATGTCTGCAAGTATCTCAGTATTAGATTCAATTTTAAATCTCAACACTGCTGAAGAAAATTGTTGTGGATGAGTGAGGAGACCTGCCGCTTTGTTAAAGAGCCAGTTTTGGCTCCCACTGGGTAACCTATGCCTGTTTGAGTTGTTGCAGCCAAAGTAATTTTTTTAATTTAAGTTTCCAACTGATAACTAATGGATGTTTGCCCTAAATATTGCTTGCTAATTTATTCTTCTTTTGTGGGAGAAGATCCCAATGAGTCATTGTAAATAGTGATATTAAATTGAATCTTTACTAGAGAACAGAAAACTTAACACTTACATCTATAAATTCTCCACAGTTGGCTGAGTGAAATCATGGTTGGGATAAATGTATGGAGATAAATAAACTTAAATTTTTAGAAACTATAAAAACAACTAGATAAACTAATAAATTATTTATGAAGAAACTATCAATACATGAAAATTTCTATTACTTTATTTATTGAAATTAAAATGAATGACAATATAGTTTTTTTTGTTTGTTTGTTGTTGTTTTTGGGGTACTAAGGATGGAACCCAGGGGCATTCTACCATCAAGCTACACTCACAGCCTTATTTTTTATTCTTTAATTTATTTAATTTATTTTATTATTTTATTATTTTTATTCTATTTTGTTTTTTAATTTTTATTATTTTTATATTTTTATGTGGGACATATTGAAAATGGCATACATTCAGACTGTGCTTGGTGCCTTCTCCACCCCCAGCTTTCCCTTAGCCCTTTCCAACAATGAGTGTCCAAGTTAACCATGCTATATTAATACTTTAACACATATTAGAATGTAGCTACTCCATTAATCAACCTCAGTCTTCTACCTATCCTATCCTTCCATTCTAGATTTGCTGAGGTGTCCCCTACATTATTTGTATCCCCTCTGGTAATCATAATAGTCCCTAAATTGGGCATATTAGAGAAAACATATGTCCCTTCTCATTTTGTGCTTGGTTGATTTCACTTAATATAATGTTCTCCAGGTCTTTCCATCTTCTTGTAAATGCTATTATTTTATTCTTCTTTATAGCTGAATAGAATTCCATTGTGTGTATTTCCCAAAATTTTGCAGTCCATTCATCTGTTGATGAAGACATAGATTGATTCAATATTTTGGCTATTACAAATTGTGCTGCTGGGAACATGGGTATGCATATGTTACTGTAGTTCTCTGATTTCAACCCCTTTGGAAAGAAACCCAGGAGTGGTATAGCCAGATCATATGGTGGATCCATTCCCAATTTTCTAAAGAATATCTACACTGTTCTCCATAGGGGCTGATTTTGATTTCCGTTATTTCTTCACTGTTCTTAGTTCTTATATTTTCAAGTTTCTCAAGCTTGTTTTTCTTATGTCTTGGCATATTTTGTGGGTATTATGTCTAATACAATCTTAGTAGTAGAAATTTAGAGATGTAAGCAGGTAAGCAGTGCTTTTTTCAGAGGTAAGGGTTGGGTAATGGGTGAGGAGCTGGAGTGGTAGGTACAGAAGTCAGATAAGGTAGAGGGTATGATTAAGTTAAGTAAGAATTTAACTATAATAAGGTAGTATTTGGTTGAGATTGAGATAAGGTTATAAAATAGGACTCTTGTAGTTAGTAGGACATTTAAATATGGAGATATAAAATACCTTGAATATTATACAATAAGATACAGTAAGGGAAAAAAGAAATGTTTTGAGAAAAGAGAGAAGATAGGCTAGAATGAGAAAGTTTGTAAAAGGAATGGGGGAAAGGAGAAAACAAACCTGAATAAAATAACAAAACAAGAAACAAAAGCTAAAAATTATGCGTCAAAGACAAAAATCACTCAAAAAAGGAATAAAAGAGAAAAAGGACAAAAATAAAAGAAAATAAAAAGAACTAGCAACAGTGTGAGAAAAACAAAGAAAAAAAGAAAAGAAAAGAAAAAACAACACTCCTACTGATTTATGGATATAGAGCTGGGCCTGTATAATATTTGTATGTCTGATCACTGTGTTAGATTCTGGAGAATATTTCAATGTCTCTTATTTGCTCTGTAACCTATTGTCAGCTTTTAAACCCACTCTCTGAGTGTGTGTGCCCCTCTCTCACCTCTGACAGCTTTATGTTTAGGTGTCAGGGCATTAGGTGTCACTGTTAATGAGTTCTATTAAGTCCAGGGTTCTGTGTTTTTCCAGCCTGTGGTCTACGCCATCTGGCCTCTCTGCTTTTCGCCCCAAGGCCTGCACTTCTCTACCCAAATGGGAGGAGGGCATCCAGTGTAGTCTCAGAGCAACCCCCTGTGAGCTTGTGCAGTTACAGTGGCTTGAGCACCTTTCCTATGTCTCTGGAGGTTCTAACTAGACTAACCCAATGGGTCCTGTGGCTTCTCTGGCTACTCTTCCACTAAGTACCGAGTCATGCAAGCAGTTACCTGGCTGCTCTGCTCCCAATCTCTGGAGGGCTCACTGTGCCACTGCAGGTACACTTCTGGTGAGCTTAGGGTCTTTTGAATTATTTTCTGCATCCCTGAAGCATGATGCCAGTTGCCACTTAAGATGTTGATGCTTTGTGGCTGCTTTCAAGCTCTTGGATTATTTTTCTAGATTTCTTGGGGCTACTGCACCAGTGTCGGCCAGAGCCGGGACTCATGGTTTGGGCTCATGGCTTGCAATGGTCCCGGTGGCCAGGCCAGTCTGCAGAAGGTCTATCACGCACTTGGGATTTTTGCAGTGGATCTTGTAGTTCAGAGTATTGAATTCCTTCCACCATGGTTCCTGATTCTGTTTTGGTTCGTGAGATTTATTTATTTTGTTTGTCAAGATGATGCCTTCTCAGTATTTACACTTTGTTCCAGCTACTGAGATGCACTATCTCTCACAGTCACCATTTTGAATCGCTTCATTCTTTATTTTGAAACAGTGTCTCACTGAGTTGCAAATGGCCTCACTAAGTAGATGAGGCTGTCTGTGAACCTGGATCTTCCTGTCTCTATCCTCCAAATGCTGGGATGAAAAGCATGCATCACCATGCTCATTCCTATTTCTTTTTTTAAGATACAAAAATTTATTTTTTAAAACTGTTGGTTAAAATTTCTAGATGTTTAAGAATATTAGCTGTTGTTGTTATTATTATTATTATTATTATTATTATTAGTAGTAGTAGTAGTAGTAGTAGTATTTATTTATTTATTTATTGGTGGTACTGGGGTTACTGGAAACCCTTCTACCTATAGGCTACACTTCCAGACCTATTTTATATTTTTATTTGGAAACAGGGTCTCTTAAACCAGTGCAGCTGGCTTCGAACCTGCATGATCCTCCTGTCTCAGCCTCCCAAGTGCGGGGATTACAAGCATGTGCCACCACACCTGGCTGTTAGTTACTTCTATAGTTACAATATTTAATACTTGTAGCCAAGCTTGGTGGTTAATGCTTGGAACCCCAGCATTTGGGAGTCTGAGGCAGAAAAATTGTTTGAGGACAGCCTCAGCTACTTATGAAGCCCTTTGCAACTCAGTGATACACTGTTTAAAAATAAAGAATAAAAAATCCGGGCTGAGTTCATACCTTGAAGGTAGAATGCCACTGGGTTCTATGCCCAGTATGGGAAAAAAAACTATAATACTTAATACTTGTATTTTTTAATTTATTGGTGTATTGATACGTTATATAAGGTTATAGTCATAGATACATCACTCATTTAGCCCTTCCACAATTCCCACCCCATTCCCTCTTACTTCTCTCCTTCTTGTGTTTGGCTCAGTGATTGACCTTGATAAGTTTATGAATGCATATCATGTGCATTAGGATGTTTCTTCTGCCCTCCTATCTCCCTCAGTCTGATTGCCTTCTTTACACTTCTAAGGTTTCTCCTTCTTTGTCTGGAGTCCCTCTAATTTTTTACTTTGAAAATACTGGCAAATGATTCAACTTTATTTTTGTTATAGTATGTCAGGTTAACCAAACCTTTCTGTAATGTTTTTTTTAAGCTCATGATACCATATTATGATCTTTCTCTTAGATTTATTAGATAACTATTTACAAATTTTGAGAACAAGCTAGTATTCTTTACATTTACAGATGATTAAAATGAGGTAGCTGAATAAGAGTTTGTATTTCTTTTTTTGGTGAAGTGTCTATTTATTTCACTTGCCCATTTTTGATTAGCTTATTTGTTTTCTTAGTTTTCTTAGTAGTGAGTTTCTTGAGTTCTCTGTTTATTCTGGATGTTAGTCCTCTATTGAAGGAATAGGTGGCAAAAATTTCCCATTTTTTGGCTCTCTTGAGGTTCTTTAGAGTTTTATATGTTATACAGAAGCTCTTCAGGTTAATGCAATCCCATATATTGAGCCTCCTTTTAATTTCTTATACCTTTGGGATCATGTTCAGAAAATTTTTACCTGTGTCTATGTGTTGTGTTAAACTTATGCCCTCTGCAAGCTCTCTGATCTAATTTCCAGAACTCTAATCCATCTGGAATTGATTATTGTGTAGGGAGAAAGTGGCATTTATTTCCATTTTTCTTCATATAGATAACCAGTTTTGCCAACAACATTTGTTGAAGACACTATCTTTTTCCAATATATGTTTTTGACCCCTTTGTCAAAAATCAATAGGTTGTCAGTGTGTAGATTGTTTTCTACATCTTCTATTCTGCTCCATTGGTTTATGTGTCTGTTTTTGTCCCAGGAAATTCCTTTTCTACTTTTAATAAGATTACATTTTTTTTCATTACTATACAGTTTCCATTACTATAACTTTGTAGGATAGTTTGGAGTCATGTTTTGTGATGCTTCCTATTATGGATATTTTGTTTTGTTGTTGTTGTTGACATTGTTCCAAATTAATTTAAGAATTGACTTTTTCTATGTCTGGAAAGAATGACCTTAGTAATTTAATGGGCATTGCATTGAATATATCACTTTTGGAAGAATGGCCATTTTGATGATATGTAGTATTCCTATTCAAGAGCATAGGAGGTCTTTTCATCTTCTAAGATCTTATTTAATTTCTTTTTTTAGTGTTTTATAATTTTCATTGTCAATGTATTTTACCTCTTTGGTTACGTTTATTCCTACTTATTTTTGTGGGAGATATTATGAGTGAAAATTATTTCTGAATTTCTTTTTCAGTGGACTTATTTTTGGTATACATGAACATTCTGTTTTAAGATTACATTTGTATCTAGACACTTTCCTGAGTTTATTGATTATATAAGGCTTTTGGTTGAGTTTGTTTGATCTAAGTATAATATGTCATGTGCAAATGGAGATGGCTTTATTTCTGCTTTTTCTATTTAAACTCTTTTGATTTCTTTCTCTTGCCTTGTTGCTTTGGCTACAGTCTCACATAACATATTGGAAAGAAGTGGTGATTTTGGAGATTCATGTCCTTTTCCTGTTTACAGACAAAAATCTAGCATTTTTTTCCATTCAATTTAATGTTGGTTGTGGGCTTATTGTATATTGCCTTTATGATATTGAAGTATGTTCCTTCTATTCCAATTTTCTATAGTGTTTTTAGCATGACTAGGTGTTAGATGTTGTTGAATGCTTTTTTAGTATCTATTAAAATGATCATACAATTTTTGTCTTCTATTTATGTGGTGAATTACATGGAATGTTTTTTGTATGTTGAATCAGCCTTGCATTTTTGGGATAAACTCGACCTAGTCATGGTGTATAATTTTTTTAATATGGTTTTGAATGTTTTTAAGTTTATCAATGATATAGGCCTATGGTTTACTTTTCTTGAGGTATCTTTATTTACTTTTGGTATTAATGTGATGTTGACTTCATAGAAAGTTTTTGTGTGTTCCTTCTATTATATGGAACAGATTGAGGAGTATTGAGATTAACTCTTCTATAAAATTTACTTGGATAACCATCTATTCCTAGACTCTTAATGATGGGTTTTTTATTGCTGCTTAAATCTCTTTAATTGCTTTTGGGCAGTTTAAATATTCTATATCTTGACTCTGTTTAGAAAGGTTATATGTATCTTGAAATTTGTCAAGTTTTCTAGGTTTTCCATTTTGTTGGAGTATAGTTTTTTTTTAAAAAGTAGTTTCAGAAAATCTTCTGAATTTCCACTTTTGATGATAAGATTACAATTTTTATCTCTTTTTTAGTAATATGGGTTGATTCTCTCTTGATTAGGTTGGGTAGTGGCTTATTTATCTTGTTTATTTTTTCAAGAAAAAAGCTTTTCATTTAGTTAAATTTTTGCATTTTTTTATTCTTTACATTATTAATTTCTGCTCTAATTTTAATAATTTTCTCTCTTGTACTGGCTTGGAGGTTATACTGTTTCTATTTTTTAAGGGCTTTGAGATGAGTCCTTAGGTTATTTGATGATTTTCTGTTTTCCTTACATGAACACTCAGTGCTATGACTCTTCCTCTTAATATTGCCTTCAAGTTGTCCCAATTGTTTCCTTATGTTGTGTCTATTTTCATTTGTGTCTAGGAATGTCTTAATTTCACCCATTACTATTTCTATTACCTATAATTCATTTAGCAGTGTGGTGCTTGTCTCCATGTGTTTATGTGGTTTCTCTGGGTCTTATTATAGTTGATTTCTAGTTTCATTACAATATGGTCTGAAAAGACACAGAGGATTATTTTTCATTTTTTTATATTTAATTTTTTTATTGAACATAAGTGGTATACATTTAAATTATACTTGGTGCCCTCTCCCTCCCCACCCCTGTTTTCCCTTTTCCCCCGCCCACCAATGATTGTTCATGGTAACCATGCCATATTCATAATTTTACACATATTCAGATGTAGACCCTCATTAATCAAGTTCAGTCTTCCTCCTCCCCTATCTTTCCATTCAAGCTTTGCTGGTATTTCCCCTCCATTACCTGGAGTACCACTGGGATCCTCTACGTTCCCTAGTTTGGGCATATTATAGGGAACATATGTACCTACTCCTTCTGTGCTTGGCTGATCTCACTTAACATAATGCTCACAGGACTTTCCATCTTCTTGCAAATGATATGATTTTGGGTTTTTTTTATGGCTTTGTAGAATTCCATTGTGTGTATTTCCCAGAGTTTTGCAATCTATTCATCTGCTGATGGAGATCTGGGTTGGTTCCATATTTTGGCTATTACAAATTGTGCTGCTATGAACATAAGTATGCATATATTGCTATAGTTCTTTGAATTCAAACCTTATGGAAAAATACCCAGGAGTGGTAGGGCTGGATCGTATGGTGGATCTATTCCTAGCTTTCTTAGGAATCTCCACACAGATCTCCATAGTGGCTGAACTAGTTTACATTCCCACCAACAATGTAAAAGAGTTCCTCTTTCCCCACATCCTCGCCAGCATTTGTTGTTGTTTGATTTCTTTATGCATGCCACTCTGACTGGAGTTAGATAGAATCTCAGGGTAGTTTTGATTTGCATCTCCCTGATGACCAGTGATGTAGAACATTTTTTTCATGTATCTATTGGCCTTTTGTATCTATTCTTTTGTGAGGTGTCTATTTAGTTCATTTGCCCATTTCTTGATTGGGTTGTTTGTTTTGCTAGTGTAGAGTTTTTTGAGCTCTTTGTATATTCTGGATATTAGCCCCCTATCAGAGTGGTGGCTGGTAAAGATCTTTTCCCATTCTGTAGGCTTCCTCTTTAGGTTATTGATAGTTTCCTTTGATGAGAAGAAACTTTTTAGTTTGATGCTATCCCACTTGTTAATTTTTGCTTTAATTTCCTGAGCTTTGGAGGTTTTGTTGAGAAAGTTACTGCCTGTGCCAATATGTTATAGTGTTGAACCTATGCTCTCCTCTAATAACTTCACAGTCTCAGGTCTAATTTCTAAGTCTTTGATCCATCTTGAGTTGATTCCTGTGCATGGTGAGATATAGGGGTTTAAATTCATCTTTTTACAAATGGTTAGCCAGTTCTCCCAGCACCATTTGTTGAAAAGGCTGTCTTTTCTCCAGCATATGAGTTTGGCCCCTTTGTCAAAGATTAATTGACTAAAGATGTGTGTTTGTTTCTGTATCTTCTATTCTAATTCACTAGTCAGTGTATCTGTTATTGTGCCAGTACCAATCTGTTTTTACTACTATTGCTCTATAGTATAGTTTGAAGTCTGGGATTGTGATGCCTCCTGCATGTTTCTTATCGCTGAGAATTGCTTTGGCAATTCTAGGTCTTTTCTTTCTCCATATAAAGTTCATGATTGATTTTCCTAGGTCTCTGAAAAATGTTGCTGGTATTTTAGTGGGAATTGCATTGAACCTATAGATCAGTTTTGGCAGAATGGCCATTTTGATGATATTTATTCTGCCTATCCATGAGCACGGGAGATCTTTCCATCTTCCAAGGTCTTCTTCAATTTCTTTCTTTAATGTTTTATAGTTTTTGTTGTAGAGATATTTTACATATTGGGTTAGGTTAATTCCTAGGTATTTTATTGGTTTTGAGGTTATAGTGAATGGAATTGTTTTGTTGTTGTTGTTGTTGTTGTTGTTTTTGTTTCTTTCATTGTGGATTCATTGTTGGTGTCAGGAAAAGCCACTGATTTCTTTAGGTTGATTTTGTATCCTGCAACTTTGCTAAGTTTGTCAATCAGCTCCAAAAGACTTTTGGTTGAGTTCTTTGGGTTTTCCAGATAGAGGATTATGTCACCTGCAAATAAGGATAATTTTAATTCCTCTCATCCTATATGAATTTCTTTGATTTCCTTCTTTTGTCTTATTGCTGCAGCAAGAGTTTCAAGGACTATTTTGAAAAGGAGTGGTGATAGTGGGCATCCTTGTCTTGTTCCTGACTTTAGCGGAAATTCTTGCAGTTTTTCCCCATTCAATATAATGTTGGCTTTGGGTGTAGAGTATATTGCCTTAATGATGTTGAAGTACTTTCCTTCTATCCCAATTTTCTGCAGTGTTTTTAACATAAATGGGTGTTGGATTTTGTCGAATGCTTTTTCAGCATCTATTGCTATGATGATGTGGTTTTTGTTCTTGGTTCTATGTCGGGGCCCACTCGGCTGGACCGAGATGGCACCCAGGCTTATTGCCAGCGTGGACTCAAGATGGCGCCTAGGCTTGCAGCCAAGTCATGAGACTCACAAGATGGACGTCTCCTTGAGCATGTGCAGTGTGCCATGTTACGTGCCTGCAGAATGATCATTGATGCAGCACCTCGTGCTACCACCAGCCTGCCTATGAGAGAGTCAGAAATGTGCATGCCATAGCTGTGGGAAGCTTGGGGTTGGTAGGGAATAGAGGGAGGGATTATGATGCTGATATATATTGTGCTTGTTGTACGCATTGAGAGACATATTGAGACATATTGAGACATATTTTGACATATTGAGAGACATATTAAGGATCCATTAAAGAAGAATTCATGTTTCAGCTGAAGAGGTGTCTGTGTCGTTCTCTAAGTCCCTGCGGGTCGGAGTCTTAGGGGACGGTAGTTCTACTTATGTGGTGAATAACATGTATTGATTTGCGTATGTTGAACCAGCCTTATTTTTCTGGGATGAACCCAACTTGGTCATGATGTATTATTCTATTGATGTAGTTTTGAATGAGTATAGCTAGTATTTTGTTTAGAATTTTTGCATCTATATTCATTAAGGATATTGGTCTGTAATTTTCCTTTCTTGAAGTGTCTTTATTTGGTTTGGTGTTTAATGTGATACTGGCCTCATAGAAGGAATTTGGGAGAGTTCCATCTCTTTCAATTTCCCGGAACAAGTTATGAAGTATTGGTATTAGTTGTTCACTGAAGGTTTTTTTTTTTAATTAATTTATTTTTTAAATTGGTGCATTGTAGTCATATATCAATCACATTGGAGTTCAAGACTTGAGAGGATATACAAGCACACATCATCCAATTAGCCCTCCTCCAGCCCCCATCCCATTCCCTCCCCCTCCCTCCATCCCACACTTCTTTGGTGATTTACTTTGATACATTGTTTATGTACCTCCTACGTTTTAAAGAGGCTCCGTCCTCCAGTATTACATACCCTCTGATTAGTCACATTAGTTGCTTCACTATAGGGCCCTTTCTATAGCTCAACCTCTTCCTGTTGCCCTTTTCCTCCTAGTTATTGCTGATTAAGAGAAGCGTCTGATTTATATTTTCTGTGATATTTCTCTGTGCATGCTGCATTGCAAGTACCAATCCTACTCTTGATGGTCCCAGTAGTGGTCTGGCTACTCAGTGGACTGATCCAGACCTCGCTGGCTCAAGCAGCGGCCTTGCCTCATGGGAGGCCCCAGTTCTGGTCTCGCTGGCCCCTGAACCGGTCTAACCCCTAAGCTGCCTTTGGTCCCAGCCTTGGAGGCCACAGGAGTGAACTTGCCTCACGCCAGTCTCCGATGCTGGCCATTGGCCCCTGCACCGGTCTAACCCCTTGGCAGGATTCCAATCCCGGCCTCAGAGGCCCCAGGACCAGCCTAGCCTCATGGCAGGCTCCAATGCCGGCCTCGTTGGCCCCAGCACCAGCCTAACCCCTCGGCAGGCTCCGATCCCGGCCTCGGAGGCCCCAGCACTGGTCATGCCTCAAGGCAGGCTCCGATGCCGGCCTCGCTGGCCCCAGCACCGGCCTAACCCCTCGGCAGGCTCTTATCCTGGCCTCGGAAGCCCCAGTACCGGCCTTGCCTCAAGGCAGGCTCCGATGCTGGCCTCGCTGGCTCCAGCACTGGCCTAACCCCTCGGCAGGCTCTTATCCTGGCCTCGAGGCCCCAGTACCGGCCTTGCCTCAAGGCAGGCTCCGATGCTGGCCTCGCTGGCCCCAGCACCGGCCTAACCCCTCGGCAAGCTGTTATCCTGGCCTCGGAGGCCCCAGTACCAGCCTTGCCTCAAGGCAGGCTCCGATGCCGGCCTCACTGGCCCCAGCACCGGCCTAACCCCTCGGCAGGCTCCGATCCCGGCCTCGGAGACCCCAGCACTGATCATGCCTCACGGCAGGCTCCAATGCCGGCCTCGCTGGCCCCACCACCGGCCTAACCCCTCGGCAGGCTCTTATCCTGGCCTCGGAGGCCCCAGTACCGGCCTTGCCTCATGGCAGGCTCTGATGCCGGCCTCACTGGCCCCAGCACCGGCCTAAGCCCTCGGCAGGCTCCAATCCCGGCCTCGGAGGCCCCAGCACTGGTCATGCCTCAAGGCAGGCTCCGATGCCGGCCTCGCTGGCCCCAGAACCGGCCTAACCCCTCAGCAGGCTCTTATCCTGGCCTCGAGGCCCCAGTACCGGCCTTGCCTCAAGGCAGGCTCCGATGCTGGCCTCACTGGCCCCAGCAGCGGCCTAACCCCTGGCAGGCTCTGATTCCGGCCTCGGAGGCCCCAGCACTGGTCATGCCTCACGGCAGGCTCCGCTGCCGGCCTCGCTGGCCCCAGCACCGGCCTAACCCCTCGGCAGGCTCTTATCCTGGCCTCGGAGGCCCCAGTACCGGCCTTGCCTCACGGCAGGCTCCGATGCCGGCCTTGCTGGCCCCAGCACCAACCTTACCCCTTGGCAGGCTCTTATCCTGGCCTCGCAGGCCCCAGTACCAGCCTTGCCTCAAGGCAGGCTCCGATGCCGGCCTCGCTGGCCCCAGCACCGGCCTAACCCCTCAGCAGGCTCCGATCCCTGCCTCGGAGGCCCCAGTACCGGCCTTGCCTCACGACAGGCTCCGATGCCAGCCTCGCTGGCCCCAGCACCGGCCTAACCCCTCGGCAGGCTCTTATCCTGGCCTCGAGGCCCCAGTACCGGCCTTGCCTCAAGGCAGGCTCCAATGCCGGCATCACTGGCCCCAGCACCAGCCTAACCCCTCGGAAGGCTCCGATCCCGGCCTCGGAGGCCCCAGCACTGGTCATGCCTCATGGCAGGCTCCGATGCCGGCCTCACTGGCCCCAGCACCAGCCTTACCCCTCGGCAGGCTCTTATCCTGGCCTCGGATGCCCCAGTACCGGCCCTGCCTCAAGGCAGGCTCCGATGCCGGCCTCACTGGCCCCAGCACCGGCCTAACCCCTCGGCTGGCTCCGAACCCGGCCTCGGAGGCCCTAGCACTGGTCATGCCTCAAGGCAGGCTCCGATGCCGGCCTCACCGGCCCCAGCACCGGCCTAACCCCTCGGCAGGCTCTTATCCTGGCCTCGGAGGCCCCAGTACCGGCCTTGCCTCATGGAAGGCTCTGATGCCAGCCTCGCTGGCCCCAGCACCAGCCTAACCCCTCAGCAGGCTCCGGTCCAGTCCTCGGGGGCCCCAACACTGGCCTTGCCTCATGGCAGGCTCCAATGCCGGCATCGCTGGCCCCAGCATCGGTCTAACCCCTCTGCAGGTTCCAATCTCGGCCACGGAGGCCTCAGTAGTGTCCTTGCCTCACAGCAAGCTCCGATGTCAGCCACTGGCCCTGGCGCCCGCCTAACCCCTCGGCAGGCTCCGATCCCGGCCTCGGAGGCCCCAGCACTGGTCATGCCTCAAGGCAGGCTCCGATGCCGGCCTCGCTGGCCCCAGCACCGGCCTAACCCCTCAGCAGGCTCCGGTCCCATCCTCGGGGGCCCCAACACTGGCCTTGCCTCACGGCAGGCTCCGATGCCGGCCTCGCTGACCCCAGCACCGGCCTAACCCCTCAGCATGTTCCGGACCCGACCTCGGAGGCCCTAGCACAAGCCTTGCATCATGGCAGGCTCCAATGCCGGCCTCGCTGGCCCCAGCATCGGTCTAACCCCTCTGCAGGTTACAATCCCGCCACGGAGGCCTCAGTAGTGGCCCTGCCTCACAGCAAGCTCCGATGTCGGCCACTGGCCCCGGCGCCCGCCTAACCCCTCAGCAGGTTCCGATCACTGTCTCTGTGGTTAGTATTTCAAAGGTTCCAGTTGTAATGTATCAGATCTCTGCCTCCCCCGAATATTGGCCACTGGCATTGCCACTGCCTCCACCGTTTCAAATCCTTCCCAGGCTCTTTTTCCACTCTGAATGTTGTCCAGTGTTCCTAAGCATGCGTGATGGTAGCATTCGACATTTGGTGTAATTTCTCCAAAAAAATAAAGTTGGTAAGATCCGGTTTCTGCTTCTCCTGAATACAAGTCTCTACCACCATTGCGAAGAACTCTTTCAACACCGCATTTCTCCTTGGTCTCCGCTAAACTCTCTCCTTATATGTGATGTCTGAGATTCTTAACAATATAGAGAAATAGCAGTCCTCTTTCACGGCGAATTTTTCCATAAGTTCCAGTGCATTTAGATAAGTTTTGTCTGCATCTCCAGTGTCCTGGCATCCATAACGGCTTTCTTACCTCCTCTCCGATATTTTTCTTTATCTTTTTCTGTTCTGGGCCCGGTTTCTCCAGGGGTCTGGCGTGCTACTCGCAGTTCGGCCGGGGTCCAGAGTCCTGCAACCAGGGCCCCATCTGGCGTGCCCCGCCCGCGACCCCCACCCAGAACCCAGCATCTTACTGGGCCCGGTTTCTCCAGGGGTCTGGCGTGCTATGCGCAGTTTGGCCGGGACCCAGAGTCCCGCGACCCGGGCCCCAGCTGGCGTGCCCTGCGCTCGACCCCCGCCCAGAACCCAGCGTCTTACTGGGCCCGGTTTCTCCAGGGGTCTGGCGTGCTACTCGCAGTTCAGCCGGGGCCCAGAGTCCTGTGACCCGGGCCCCATCTGGCGTGCCCCGCCCGCAACCCCTGCCCAGAACCCAGCATCTTACTGGGCCCGGTTTCTCCAGGGGCCTGGCGTGCCAAGCGAAGTTCGGCCGGGGCCCAGAGTCCCGCGACCCGGGCCCCATCTTCACTGAAGGTTTTGAAGAATTCAGCTGTAAACCCATCTGGGCCTGGGCTTTTCTTTGGTGGAAGAATTTTTATTGCCTTTTCTATTTCTTTGGTTGCTATTGGTTGGTTTAGGCTTGCTATATCCTCTTGGCTAAGTGTACGTAGGTTAACTGTGCTTAGAAATCTATCAATTTCTTCCATGTTTTCAAGTCTATTGGAGTATAAATTTTTAAAGTAGTTTCTGATAATCTTTTGAAATTCTTCACTATTTGTGGTGATATTTCCTTTTTCATTTCTAATTTTGATAATTTGAGTTCATTCTCTCTTTTTTATTTTTTGGTTAGGTTGAACAGGGGTTTATCAATTCTATTAATCTTTCCAAAGAACCAACTTTTTGTTTTATTGAATTTTTGAATTGTTTGTTGTTGTTGTTGTTGTTCTCTATTTCATTTATTTCTGCTCTAATTTTAATGATTTTTTTGCCTTCTGCTGGCTTTAGGAATAGACTGTTGCAGACTTTCTAGGTCCTTGAGTTGTGTCATTAGGTTCTTTATTTGGTGATTCTCTGTCCTTCTTATGTGGGCACTCAATGCAATAATTTATCCTCTTAATACTGCCTTCATAGTGTCCCATAGACTTTGGTAGGTTGTGTCTCTGTTTTCATTCTTTTCCATAAATTTCTTTATTTCTTCCTAATTTCTACTCTTACCCATTCATCATTTAATAGTGTATCATTCAATCTCCATGTATTTGAATAATTTCTTTTGAGTTTCCTGTTGTTGATTTCTACCTTTATTTCATTGTGGTCTTAAAAGATGCAAGGAATTATATTATATCTTTTGAATTTCCTGGTGCTTTCTTTGTGGCCTAGGATGTGATCTATTTTAGAGAAGGTTCCATGGGCTGTTGAGAAGAATGTGTAGTCTGTAGTTCCTGGTTGAAATATTCTGAAAATGTCTGTTAGGTCCATTTGGTTTATGGTTTCCTTTAGTTCTAAAGAGTCTTTACTCATCTTTTGGCTTGAAGATTGATCCAGTGGTGTGAGAGGCGTATTAAAGTCTCCTAGAATTATTGTATTTGGGTCTATTTGGGATCTGATGTCCAGAAGGGTTTGTTTTACAAATGTGGTTGCACCCATGTTTGGGGCATAAATATTTGCTATCATTATGTCTTCTTGGTGTATTGTTCCTTTCAATAAAAGGAAGTGCCCTGTTTTGTCTCCTTTGATGTGTTTTAGTTTAAAGTCTGTTTTGTAGAATATCAAGATTGCTACCTCTGCTCTTTTTTCGTCACCAATACCATGGTATATCTTTTTCCATCCTTTCACTTTCAGTCTGTGAATGTCTTTGGCTGTAAAATGAGTTTCTTGCAGACAGCATATATTTGTATTATGTTTCTTAATCCACATTGCCAGTCTATGTCTTTTGATTGGTGAGTTAAGTCCTTTGACGTTAAGCGATATTATTGAAATATAATTTTTGTTTTCTGCCATTTTGTGTTCTGTCTATTCTTGGGTAGTTTGGTCTTTCTTCTTTACTTAAATGGCCCACTTATTAACTTCCTCTCTTCTCTGATTCTGAAGTGTGCTTCTTTTTTCTTCCTAATGGTTTATTTCTTTAAGAATTTTCTCTAGTGTTGGCTTTGAATTCATGAATTTTTTGAGATTCTGTTTATCATGAAAGACTTTGGTTTCACCATTGATCTTGAATAGTAGTTTTGCTGGATAGATTAGTTTGGGCTGGAAGTTATTTTCTTCCAGGGTCTGTATCACGTCGTACCAGTCTCTCCTAGCATTCATGACCTTGGTTGTATAGTCTGGGGTGATTCTTATTGTTTTGCCTCTATATGTCACTCGTCCTTTTGTTCTCACTGCTTTTAAGATTCCTTCCTTGGCCTCTATGTTAGTCATTTTGGTTATTATGTGGTGTGGTGTGGTCTTTCTTTGGTCCTGTCTCAATGGAGTTCTGTATGCCTCCTGGACATGAAGATACAAGTCTCTTTCCATATTTGGTAATTCTCTGAGATTATTTCTTTGAAGAGATTACAGATGCCCTTGGTCTGTACCTATATCCCTTCTTCAATGCCTATAATTCATAAGTTAGGATGCTTCATATTATCCCATATTTGCTGGATATTTAGGTTTTGTTGCTGTAAAGATTTCTGTATATCACTGACCATGTTTTTGGTTTTGGATGTACTGTCTTCTAACAGTGATATTCTATTTTCCATTTCATCTAATCTTCCAGAATTTCTTTGTATTGCTGTCTTCATTTCACTTATTGACTCTTTCATTTCATTCCAGACCTCTTTCCGATTTTTTCTTAGCATTTCTATCTCATCTTTCATCTCCTATATACTTGTTTTGCATCCTTTCATTATATTGTAAATCAAGATTTTGAACTCCCCTTCTTGCATTTCTTGTAGGTCAGTGTTTGTGATTTCTGTTTTCTCTTCATTATTCCTGGTTCTCATATTTATAGTGTTCTCTGTCCTGTTTTTCTGATTTCTACTCATCGCTTGTAAGTATTATGTTTAGACCTATATTAGTATTAGGAGTTTAGAGGTCTCGGCCAGTCAAGCAGAGCTTTTCCAATGTTGAGGGTGGGTGATGTGGGAGGAGCTGGGGTGATGGGTAAAGGCGTTGGATTAGGTAGAGGATATGTTTAGGTTGAGAAAGACTTTAAGTATGATAAGGTAATATCTTGCTGAGAATGAGAGAGAGTTAATTAGTAGGACTCTTGTAGTTAGTACAGTAAGTATGGAGATATGAAATACTTTGAGTATTAAACAGAGAGGTATATTATGGGGAAAAGTTTTGGGGAAAAGAGTAGATAGGTTGGTACGGGGAAGTTTGTAAGAGGGGTGAAGAAAGGAGCAAACAAACATAAAAAAAATCAACACAAGATACCAAGACTATTATGTAATCAAAAAAAAAAGAAAAAAGAAAAAGAAAAAACAAACAAAAAGAGGAAAAAGAAAAAAGAAAGGAAAGAGGAAGAAAGAGGAAAAAAGGACAAGAATAAAATAAAAGGAACTAGTGGCTGTGTGAAACCAGAAAACAAAGCAAACTATCAAATATATATAAAGAAACAACAAGTAGAATAACAGAAGGATGGGGGGAAAAATAAAACAGCAACAACCATAACAAAACAAAAGCAATATAAAAACAAAACAAAACACAGCAGTAAAAGAAAAAAAAAAAACAGTCTTACTTATTTACGAATATGGGGTCAGGTCCATATAATATTTGAGTGTTTGATTGCTTTGGTAGCTTTCAGAATATAATCCAATGTCTCTTAATTTTCTTTGTATTCTTCATCTTCTTAAGTCACACTCTCTGGGTGTTTGGACACCTTGCTTTCCTTTAACTGCTTTAGGTTTAGGTGTCAGGATGTCTGGTGTCACTGTTAATAGATTCTGTACAATCCCCAGGTTCTGTGTAATTACAACCTGTAGTCAGCACCTCTGCACTCACTACCCTAGATTCAGTCCTGTGCTTCCCTACAGCAGGGGTGGAGGGTGTCCAAAGTAGATTTGGGACCTCCCACTGAGGTCCTGTGCAGATATTGCGTCTCGAGGAATTTTCCTGTGTCTCTAGAAATTCCAAATGGGCTAGTCGGTGTGGTCCCAAGATGTATCCTGGGCAAAGGGTTGCTGGTCCCTGGAAACACACACTACGTGAGCACTGCCAGTTTCGAGAGTGCAGGTTGAGTGTACTTCTATTACTTGTCCCCAATGTGAGTGGGTGCAGATGCCTAGTGCCTGCTGCTAGGCTGCACCAGGGTGCACTGGGCTGTGCTCTAGACTAGAGCTGAGTCTCAGGCTGCCAGGCGGGCAGAAATTCCTGGCGGTGGGCCAGGGATGTGGCATAGGTGCACACAGGTCTGGGGGCACAGGAGTTTTGCAGTGTCCAGCAATGGTCTCTGTCTCCAGTGGGGCGTACAAGCTGGGGGTCTGAGGAGATCACATGGGTGCACAGAGCTTTCACCGCCTGGGAAGCAGGCTGCTGGCAAGGTAAATGCCCGGGCTCCAGCCGCTGGGCTCCAGCAGTGTGCGGGGACTAGGTGCACAAGGTGAGCACCACCGAGTTTAGGGGTGGGGGTGGTGCGGGCGCAGGCAACTAGCGGGGGTCCTGGGGCTCAGACAGGGTGCACGAGGACAGTGCTGGGTTCTGTAGTGTGGGACAGAAGCCCAGGGCTAGTGCTGGACCTGGGGTGCACGCTAGAACCCGCAGCTTCCCTGGACGCACTCAGGTACCTGGCTTCCTTGGTCCTGGCATCCGTGAGAGTCCCTTTGTCGCTGTGGTCCAGTCTTTATTGGGCGCACAGGATTCTGTCGTGGGTGCCGCTCGCTGCTTAAGATGAGGCTCTATGACCGTTTTCAGTCTCTGGCTGTTTTGCCAGGTTGGTATCAGTCAGTGATACGTGATGCAGTTTGGGCGGGCAGCCCGTGCACTCCGCGGTCATGGCGGCGGACTGCCTGGTTGTATCTGCAGCAGGTCTGATGCCTGATCTTTGTTCTTCTTCTTAGAGTTCAGGATTTCTGCTGAGGTACCTGGATCTGTTTTGGTTCCTGGGATGTATTTATTTTGTTGATTAAGACACTGCCTTCTAAGTAGTTGAACTTTATTTGTTTCAGCTACTGAGAAGTGCTGTGTCCCTCAGTCGCCATTTTGAATATCATTTTTTAATTTGCTAGTCCTCACTTTGTGGCCCAGGACATGATATATTTTGAAGAAGTTTTCATGAACAGCTGAAAAATGAGTGAATTCAGCTGTAGTTGGGTGGAATATTCTGTATGTGTCTAATAGTTCTATATGGTTTATGGTGTTCTTTAGGTATTTGGCAACTTCACTGACTTTTTTTCTAGAATATGTCTAGTGGTGCAAGAGGAATGTTGAAGTAGTCCAATATTACTATATTGGGATCTATGTGTGACTTAATGTCATTAAGAGTCTGTTTTATGAAAGGAGCTAAACCTATATTGGGGCATAAATTTTGACTATTATTATATCCTCTTGATAAATTGTTATTTTTACCAGTAAAAAATGATGTGCTTTAGCTGGGCATGGTGTCCCATGCTTATGATCCCAGTAATTGGGAGACTAAGATAGGAGGATTGCAGTTTCCAGACATCCTCAGCTACTTAATGAGGTCCTTTGCAACTCAGTGAGACTCTGTTTCAAAATAAATAAAAAATAGGCCTAGAGGTATAGCTTGGAGGTAGAATGGCCTTGAGTTCCATCCTAGTACCACAACAAAGCATATACATATATATACTTTGTCTCTTCTGGTAAGTTTAGGCTTAAGGTCTTATTTATCTGATATCATAGTTGGTATTCCTGCTTGTCTCTGAGTTTCATTCACCTCAATTACCTTGCTGGAGCCCTTCACGTTTAGTTTTGAGCATCTTTACTTGTCAGGTATTTCTTGCAGGAAGTATATAGTTAGATTCTGGTTTTTAATCCAATTTGCTACCTTATATCTTTTTATTGGAGAATTGAGGACATTTATATTCAGAGTGATTATTGTGGGGGATTTTTCTTTTTTCTTACTGGGGATGGAACCCAGGGTCATTATACCTTCAAACTACACCACAGCCCCATTTTTTAATTCTCTATTCTCAAACAAGGTAACACACAATTGCAGAAGGCCTTACTGAGTAGCTGAGACTGTCTGCAAACCCATGATCTTCCTTTCTCAGCCTTTCAGAGGGTTGATTTTTCATTCCTAAAATATTGAGTTTTAACTTCTGTTTTAGGTAATGTTTGTTCTTTGCCCTATGCCAAGTCAAAACACAAATAAAATAATAGAGGAAAATATGTAAAAATAAAAAGAGACATTACCCCCCCCCCAATATTTCAAAAGTCCTTTAAATATTTGAACAAAGAATTATCTTTTTTATTTTTTTATTTTTTATTTTTATTTTTATTTTTGGTGGTACTGGGGTTCCTGGAAGCACTTCTACCTCCGGGCTATACTCCCAGACCTATTTTTACATTTTTATTTGGAAACAGGGTCTCCTAAGCCAGCACACGCAGCTGGCTTCAAACCTGCACGATCCTCCTGTCTCTGCCTCCCAAGCAAGGGGATTACAAGCGTGCGCCACCATGCCCGGGCAAAGAATTATCTTTAATAATAAAAAACTTTACCATCGATTTGCTTAAAGCAATTTAAGGAATGTTGTAGATCAATGATGTAAAATAGATCTCTTGAACTCATTCTTCCTATCTAATTGAAATTTTGTATTCTTTAACCAAATGTTTTCTGCCCCAGCTTCTGATGATGATTATCCTACTATTCTTCTATAAGATCAACTTTTAAAATTCCATATATGAGTGAAATAATTTGGTTTTCTGTGCATGACTTATTTAACTTAATGTCCTTCTGTTTCATCTATGTTGTCATAAATGACAAGATTTCATTATATTTTTAATAACTACCATTCACTGCAAATGTGTACATCTTCTTCTCTGTTCATCCATTGATGAAAACTTAGATTGTTTACATTTCTTGGCTATTGTGTATGGTGCTTCAATAAACTTGAGGGTGCACATAGCTCTTTAATATACTTATTTTATTTTCTTTGATTATACACCCAGCTATAATGTTACTATATCATGTGATAGCTCTAATTTTAGTGTTTTGACAACCCTCCATACTGGTTTTCATAGTGGCTGTACTAGTTTTTATTCTAATCAAAGGTAAACAAGTATTTCTTTTCTATGCATCTTCACCAACTTTCTTTTTGTTTTTGTAATATTTCTTCTAGTCGAGTAAGTTATCTCATTGTGGTTTAAATTTGTATTTCCATGATTATTGCTAATACATTATGCATTTTTAACCAGTTAATATGTTAATAAATAAAGCCATTACATAATGTGAATGTATTTGAAAACAAGATGAAAATAGAAAGTATATGTAGTTTTATCTGTCAATCTAAGATAAATAAGTTACAAAATAAAAAGGAAAAAAGAAAAATATAAGATAAATTAAAAGTAAAACTACAGTGAAGATACCTATGATTTGGCCAGAATTTTAAAACTTTGGAAATATGTTCAGGAGGTAAGACTATGGGAAATAAACCCTTTTTACATTGTAGTTGGGATTGAAAAGCAGTTAAACCCTATGGAATGGAATTTGTTCATATTTTAAATGAATGATATTCAAGTTTATCATTCAGTCCAGAATCTCCACTTCCAGAAATTTATCCTGAAGATAAAGGTTCAATGGTGCAAATAAAAGAAGAAAAAACAAAATTATTCTTCAATATATTATTTATAGTTGTAAAATATTAGAAATTACTAAAATATCTATACTTACTTGAATAGACTATAGTAAATAAGCACAATTTTTAAAAAGAATGAAAAAATATCTATAAAAATGTGTGTGGTGATTTTTGAACATATGTCATTAAGTGAAAAAAGATAAAAAAGCTAAGTGTCCTGGCACATGCATTTAACTCAGTATGTGCAACACCAAGACAAGAAAATTGCAGGTTTGAAACCAATCTTAAAAACTTACAAAGATGCTCAGCAACTTACTTAGACCCATTTTTAAAATGCAAAATAAAATAGGGCTGAGTTATTGATTAGGGATAGAGTCCTTCTGGGTTCAACCCCCAGTAGCAAAAACAAAAATAAATATTTAAATATATAACTGATTTTTGAAAAAAAATACTGCCAGCATGTATAAGTATACATATTTTAATACTTCTGTCATATACATATATATTACATTTATATACATTTATATACACATATTTATTTATATACATTTATAAGAGCACTTAGTATCATAGCATATAGTATCGTGCCATATAAATATATATATATATATATACTGGAAATTGAACTCAGAGACAGTCTACATCTGAGATATATCCTCAGGCCTTTTTTTAATATAGAAATAGGGTCTCCATAAGTTTCTGAGGCTGAACTTGAATCTTTGATTCTCCTGTCTCAGCCTCCCAAGTATTGGGATTATAGACAAGCATCACCATGCCCAGCTGTCTTGTAAATTTTTAACAATGTTTTTCAATTAAATTGAATGCCCTACTTATTTTGTGTATAAATAAAAATGTGATGGTACACATAAGTTTTATTTTACTGTAGTTTTATCTTTCTGCATATTATCATTATTTTTTGTAATTTTATATTGCAAATTACTTGAACATTTAGGTTAATAAGTAAAATATCATAATATTAATTAAGGTATTCATATAAGTCTTATATATTGTACATTTTTGTGTTATATAATACTGAAATATTGGGGTTAGAAAATATAATTGTATAATGAACATTATTTCCCAAGTTGTTATTCTCAGGACTCTCATAGCACTTTATACTTTTAAAAGAGCTCTTAGTATCATGTAATTAGTTGCTAATATTTTTGCTTCTCCCAGTAGACTGTTAACTCCCTGAAATCTAATGTTATATTTTATAATCTTTGTATTCCCAGGAAGTAGTGTTTGCCTAACACATTAATGGAAGTCAAGTAAATATTAGTATTGTATGAACTGAATAAATTGATGAGATTTGTACTTACATAAGGGAAAAGGAGTGTGAGATATTGTAATTAGTTGTATTTAAAAATTCCAATCCAAAATTGTCTTGACTTAATGTGGCCTTACTGTCTAACTCATCTCATCTGTGCATTTTTTATTTTGGTTACCTCTTTCTACCCTTGAATGATTTCCCTCTCAAACAGTTTTAGAAAATATTTTCTAAATATTTATATCATTAACCACACTGTGCTAGATGGTAAATAAGCATATATTTGCTTAATTTCATATTTCTTGCCCATATTACATTTTAAAAATAATTTTGAGCTGGGCCTGGTGGTGCACACTTTGTAATCTCAGCATTTAGGAGGCTAAGACAGAAGGATCTCCTCCTTGGCCAGTCTCAGCTACTTAGTGAATTTGTTTGCAACTTAGGAGACCCTGTTTCAAAAAAATAGAGAATAAAAAAGTAGAACTGGGAGTGTAACTCAGAGGTAGAATGCTTCTGAGTTCCATTTCCAGTACTGAAAAATAATGATAATAATTTTAAATACATTTACACAATTGCATTTTTATGTTATATATAATATATAACTATATGTAACTATATGTTACTAAATATAGTTAATAAATGGGTGAAAGTTTACATTTTCAATTGATATATTTTCTTTATAAATTACTTGCATTGTTTGGCAAAGTGGCTTGCAGAAAAATATTCGTAAATATTTGCTTCATGAATGAATGAGAAGCTAAAGGCTGAAATGAACTCTAATAGTTTATCTGAGCATTATTAAAATTAATTTTTCTTTATACTTTTGTTCATTTTTAAATCATATATACTTTTGTTTAAATCTTTGCGTACATGGTCTCCTTACTCTTAGTTCTTCTTTTCCTAGTTGCAGAAACATGTATTTTATTTCAGTAGCAACAGGCACATTCTACCACTCACATAATCTTCTTGGTATCTGTATTATAGCAGGTTGAAGTATATTAATGCAATAATTATTGAATGATTTGTAGATATTGATGATATCTATCAGTTTAAATATTTCTAGTGTATGGAGAAAATTAGTATAATAGGCTAATGTAGATGTTGAATTCTGAATCACATCCTCTTTTATTTACTAAATTTATGTTAGCATCATTTTATTGGGGGTTTAAACCTGAATTTTCTTGTTTGCTAGATGGGACTATTAGGGCCTTGTCATCCTTTCGAGCAAGATTAATAATTTATAGATTACAGAAACAAGGAGGTAACTAAAGATGAAAAATGATAAGACAGAGATAAGAAAGGGATATAGTCGTGCAGAGGTGGAAGCATTTGCACTTGGATAAGCTAAGAGTAAACTTCTTGTGGAGCATGTGGATCAAGCTTAGAAAATGGACACACTTAAGTTTCCCTATTCTTTGCCCACAAAATTTTAATCATTTGTTCATAAAACTGATAAAATGTCAGTGTAATTTTGAAGCCAATTCTAATAATAATAATAATAATAATAATAATAATAATAAATATTATTCTTACTTTGTCGTACTAGAGATTGAACCCAGAAGCGTTCTACCTCCAAGCTCTAGGCCCTTGTTCTTTTCATTTTTCTTTTTGAAAAGGGGTCTTGCTAGGTTGCTGAGAGTCTCGCTAAGTTGCTGAAGTTGGTCTGGAACTTGTGATCATCCTCTCTCAAATACTGGAATATAGCTGTACTCCAACACACCCAATTGGAATTTATTATTTTAACATTGCAATTACCTCACCATATGAAAATAGTATGTTTCTCATCTAGGAAGGAAGATCACTGTTATTGATCAATTGATAATGAAATGATATCACTTTCATTCCAACATTTGCAAATATAGGTACTTAAAGATAATACAACATAGCTTTCATTTATGTAAATTATTTTACTTTATTTTAATTTTTTATTGGTACATTGTAGTCATACATCTTCATGGAGTACAAGATGGTAGAGAAATACATGCACACATCACCCAGTTAGCCCTTGATCCTCACCCCATTCCCTTCTCTTACCTCCTTCTCATGTTTGGCTTAATGATTGACTCTAATATGTTTGTTAATGTACATCATGTATATTAGAGAATTTCCTTTCTCCCTCCCATCCTCTTCAGTTAGGCCACCTTATTTTCTCATTTATAGTTTCTCCTCCTTCATCTAGAGTTCCCCCTATAACCCATTTTTTCCCTAGCATCTGCATATTAAGAAGAGCATCTAATTTCTTATTTTTTGTGATTGACTAATCTCACTCAGCATTATATTCTCCAGTTTCATCTATTTCCTTATAAATGACATGTTGAGCAGTTTTTCATACATTTATTGACCTTTTGAATTTCTTCTTTTTTGAAGTGTCTATTTAGTTCACTTGCCCGTTTTTGATTGAGTTATTTGTATTCTTAGTGCTGAGTTTCTTGAGTTCTCTATATATTCCTGAGTCCTCTGTATATTTTAGATATTAGTCCTCTATCGAGGAAATAAGTAACAAAAATTTTCTCCCATTCTGTTGGTTCTCCGCTGGGGATCTTGATTATTTTATTTCATGAAGATGTTTAAATAAATATATGCTTTTATAACAGTTCAAATAGAACATATGTATATAAAGCAGTAATAAATAACTTACCCTTCTAAGCAACCCATCTTTACTCCCCTGGATATAATCATTGTCATGTAGCTGTGGAGGATAAAAAGACATCGCAGCTGGTGAATTTTTTTCTCTCTCTTCTTACTGGGACAGAATAAAAAAGAAAGAAGGAAGAGAGAGAAAAAAAGGAAAAAGAAAGAAAGAAAGAAAGAAAGAAAGAAAGAAAGAAAGAAAGAAAGAAAGAAAGAAAGAGAGAAAGATGACCCCATCAAATCCCTTTGTGTATGCTAGTGGCAGACTTTCTGACAAAAACAGCAACTGTGTTTGCTAGCTAGAGAATTACTACCTAAAATATATGTGTATCAGGTTATGTTGGACTGATTCATATAAAATACTGTGTAAACTACGTGATTATCTAGTATTGTATTTCCTGAACAAAGTAGCTCCATTGTATACCAGAGCATCACAAAGGTATCCTGATGTGGTGAGAAAAGACCACAGAAAAGTTCAGAGACCCTGAACTTTTCTTTGCCTTGCCTAGGCCTTAGATGTATCCTTTTCATCAAAAATGTGATGAAAGCTTCTTACTGGGAGACTTGCTGATTCTTTAGTCTGTTCTGGTTATTTTACATTTCTTGTTACTTAAAATGCTTGTCCTTCCATACTTTATCATATATAGTTATTTAAATGAGTTTAGGCCATATATTCTTCTGCAAGTTATTTGCCTTCAGTACAGTTTATCAGGAATATTATAAAATTGGAGCACTGTGTTCCAAATAATGTTCTAAATATTTTTACATGTGTTGCTTAATTTATTGTTTACAACAATGTTATAAGAGAAATATTATCCCTATTTTATAGATAAGGAAATATAGACACAGATTAAGTAATTTTTCCAAGATTATATGAATATAAACAGTGGGTGAAAAAGCCACAGTTTAGACCCAGGCTGATATTGATCTTTCAAAGAATTAGTTTTTTGATTTATTAATTTTCTCTATTGATTTTCTGTTTTAAAATTTAATCTGATTTAATTTTTATTATTGCTATTCTCCACTCTATATAAGAATTTAATTTTTTTTAATTTCCTAAAACAAAAGCCTAAAATACATATTTTATTTTATTTTTATAAACTTATTGGTGTATAGTAATTATACATAATAGAGATTTTATAACCAAATGATGATTGATTTTATTTTCCTTTTTATTGATACATTGTAGTTGTACATCTTGACGGAATACAGGATGGTAGAGGCATAAATGCACATATCCTTTATTTATCCTTTCCAGTTCCCACCCAATTTCCTCCCCCTCTCTCCTTATGTTTGGCTTAGTGATTAACATTGATATGTTTGTTAATGTACATCATGTACATTAGAGAATTGCTCTATTCCCTCCTCCCATCACCCTCAGTTAGACCTCCCTATTTGTTCATCTATGGTTTCTCTTCCTTTGTCTAGAGTTCATCCTATGACCCATTTTCTCCCTAGCTTCCTCATATTAGGGAAAGCATCCAGTTTCTGATTTTTTGTTACTGACTAGTCTCACTTAGCATAATGCTCTCCAATTCCATCCATTTCCCTGTAAATGCCATAATTTTGTCCTTCTTTATGGTTGAGTAAAATCCCATTGTGTACATATTCCATAGATTTGTAATCCATTTATCTGTTGATGAACATTTTGACTGCTTTCATATTTTGTCATTGTGAATTGGGAGGCTATGAACATAGATACACATGCATTAGTTTGGTACTTTGGTTTTCTTTCTTTTGGGTAGATACCCAGAAGTGGTATTCCTGGATCATTTTGTAGGCTCATTCTCATTCTTCTGAGGATCCTCCATACTGTTTCCAAAGTGGTTGCACTAATTTGCAATCCCACCAACAATGTCTTAGAGTTCCCACTTCTCCACGTCCTCGCCAGCATCTCTTGTTTGTGTTTTGAATGATGTCATTCTAGTTGGAGTTAGGTGAACTCTCAGGGGAGTTTTGATTTGCATCTTTCTGATTACTAATAATGTTAAGCATTTTTTTCATACACGTATTGGCCATTTGAATTTCTACCTTTGTGAAGTGAAGTGTGTATTTAGTTCATTTGCCCATTTTTTGATTGGGTTATTTGTTTTCCTAGTGCTGAGTTTCTTGAGTTCTCTGTATATTCTAGATACTAGCTCTCTATCAGAGGAATAATAGGCAAAATATTCTCCCATTCTGTCAGTTCTCCATTGAGGTACTTGATAGTTTCACTTGCTTTACAAAAGCTCTTTAGTTTAATGCAATCTCATGGATTGACCTGCCTTTTTGTTTCTTGTGCTTTTGGAGTCTTGTTGAGAAAGTTTTTACCTATGCCTTTGTGTTGAAGTGTCAGACCTATGCCCTCTTCAAGGAGCCACAATGTCTCTGTTCTGATTTCCAGTCTTTGACCCATTTTAAATTGACTCTTGTAGAGGGTAAGAAAGTATGGTTTATTATCACTTTTCTGCATATGGTTAACCAGTTTTCTTAGCACCATTTGTTGAAGCGTCTATCTCCAATGTATGTTTTTAGCCCTTTTGTAAAAAATCAATTGGCAGTAAGTGGGTGAATTTGTTTCTGAGTCTTCTATTTTGCTCCATTGGTCTTTGCGTCTGTTGTTGTGCCTATACTGTACTGTTTTTATTACTATGACTTTGTAGTACAGTTTGAGGTCAGGTATTGTGATTCCTCCCACATGGTTTTTGTTGCTGAGAACCACTTTGACTATTCTGGGTGTTTTATTGTTCCAAATGAACTTAAGGACTGGTTTTTCTATGTCTGTGAGGAATGACCTTGGTAATTTATTGATTTTAGAGCTTTCTCTTTTTCTAATATATGAATTCCATGCTATGAATTTCTTTAAGTATTGTTTCTCTACTTTCAACAAATTTCAGTAAGTTGTATTTTAATTTTCATCTTGTTTAAATGTTTTTTAAGATTTATCTATCTTTTCACTCATGTGCCATTTAGGAGTGTGTCTTTTAAGCTCTAGTATTTGGGGGTTTTCCAGCTGTCTTTCTGCTTTTGATTTCTTGTTTAATTCCTTTGTTTATGAGATAAAAGACAATTGCTTATCTTTTCATTAATTGATATTGTCTTTTGCAGAGAAGTTTCTAACTCTAATCAAGTCCAGCTTATCAGCTGTTTCTTTCATGAGTTATGCCTTTGTTGATACACACGTATATATTCATATGTGCTTTTCAGCACAGAAATTACACTTTTTGGAAGCATGTGAAATGGATGTCTCATCATAATTTTGAGTTTATAAAATATTTTATGATAATTATATTAATGAAACATTTTTCAAATTGTGTATTATAACAAAATATTTTAAAATTAATCTGATTCATAAAATATGTAAGGTTACAAGTGAAAATAAGATATTATTTATTAAATTTTCTTCTGAATCCAAGTGCAGTGGCATACTCCTGTAATTCCTGTACTTGGAAGGCTGATAGAGAGATATATCAGGTTTGAGGCTATCCTTAGCAACATAGTAAAACCTTGTTTCAAAATAAAATACGGCTGAGGACCTAGTTCAGTGGTAGAGTCCCATGGGAACAATCTTTTGTACTCCAAAATATAAAAATAAAAATCTCATCTGTAATTAAGAAAAACTAAGCAAGCATGAATGCATTTCTCTTACACAATTTAGCAATATATAACCTATACACAAACAATTATAAAAATTAAATGTATTTTCTCTTTTGTTTCTTGGTGATACTTCTTTTCTATTTAAACTTGGACATGAGAAGCAATTGCAAATTATATTAAATCTCAGAATTAATTTCATAAAGATTTCTATCAATTATACAATTTAGTTCAAGATGAAACTAATTAGGATAATATAACCAACCCATATACCTGTGAGTAACAGTAATGTTTCAAGTAATAATTATATATTAATCGCTGAGATTTTAATCTATACTTATATTAGTCCAGCTGCATCATTATACAGTTATTATGTATGATACAAGCAAAAATTTTAACTAGTAGTTTAAATTCATGCATTTAGATATGATGCATTTATATTTAATCATGTGTATGGAAGTGGAATAATCATAATAATCGGATATGTTCTGACTTATTCCAAAGGTAACATGGTATAAATGAGAATTTGCTACATTTTTATGTTGTATTTAGAGGTAGAGATCGAATAGACAGTGGTTCTCAAACTAAGAAATACATCAGAAAATCTGAAGGGCTCACTTACATGATTTAAAAAACTGCTAGGCTCTATCTATAGGGTTTTTGAGAAAGTAAGCCTGAAGTAGGGCTGAGGTTTTACACTTTGAACAAGTTCTCCAGCATAGCTTCTGTTGATAATTTGGATTACCCTACAAAACAATATAATAATAAATTATTTAAAAATGTTCATTAAAATGAGAATGAAATTCTTTCTTCTGTTCAGCAAATTCAAATCTGTAGTGGGATGATAACCTTACCTAGTCATATTAAAAATAAATTAACTACTACATATAGATACTGATATCATTATGTATGTAATAGATACATATTCAATCTAGTGGTCCTTTTATTATTTTTTAATTTTTTATTATTTTAAGGGTCCGGGGATAGAACCCAGGGGCATTCTATCTCCAAGCTAAAGTCCCTACCCTATTTTTTATTCTTTATTTTGAAACAGGGTCTCACTAAGCTATAGCAGGCGCCAGGCGTGGTGGTGTATGCTTATAAACCCAGCATTTGGGAGGCTGAGACTGGAGGATCGTGGTTCATGGTTTATAGACAGCGTCTGCTACTTAGTGAGGTCCTTTGCAACTCAGTGAGACCCTGTTTCAAAATAAAGAATAAAATATAGGGCAGGTAGTGTAGCTCGCAGGTCAAATACCCCTGGGTTCTTTCCCCAGACCAGCAAAAAAAAAAAAAAAAAATTTTTTTTCAGTGAGTCTCACTAAGTAGCTGAGACTGTTGGCGAACCTTGATCCTCTAGTCTCAGCCTCTTGAATGCTGGGATTACAAGCGTGCGCCACCACATCTTACTGCTTGGTCCTTTTAGATCCTGTCTCAATTTTAAAAGAATTGATAAAAATTAGGAAAAATATCCCGAATATTTAGATTTGTTTTTCTTGAACATAAGGAACATTTTTTTGCATCATGCATACAATTTAAAGCATGTAAGAAAAAAAATTAAAAGTTCTACTAAATGTCTTTGCTGAACAGATTTAAAAATGGTAAATACCTATGCTGAAATACTTAGATAAAAATATGTACCTATTTTCACTATAGTGTATTTTTAAATGAAGGTTTCTTTTATGAAACAGAATTCATGATTTTTTTTTTAATTTCAAAGTAACCCAAAGACAGTGGATATGGCTCATCAATCTTGAAATGTGTTGGGCAGGCTGGTCTGTGCTGGTGAAATCGTGAGTGCTTGCTTGCAAACACCTGAGTGCTGTTGAGCTTAATTAGGTTATAACTCATGCTGATTGTGTTTTCCCCCTGCTGCATCTAATTTCTTTTTTTCCCCCAATATTTTATTGTTTGGTTTCAGTTTTGAAGGTGTATGGAAATTAAAGAACTCTAATTTTTTAAGAGCCCTAAAGGGAAGTATGCTTTTGTGTTAGTCATTCCTGTGAACACCTGTGCGCTGTTGAATTTAATTGGGTTACAGCTGGTGCCGAGAGACAGTCAACTAAATGAGGATTTGCAGACCAACTAGGAACTTGACATTGTATGTCATTGTTTTCTTTGCTTTTCTTTTTTTTTTCCCTCCTTTGTCTCCTCTCGATATACATTTTTCAAGAATCTGAGATCTGAAAGATTTTGAAGGCAAATTGAATGGGATTTTATGAAATCTGATACCTCATGGTGATTGCATTAAAAAGTATACTTCCATTATAAATTCATGTAGTCCCTTAGAATAAGGTGATCCTAGCCTCAAAAACATCTGGCCTACTTGTTTCCAATAATTCAGGAATGTTTAACATCGTGTTTAGATTTTGACATGGTAGTCATAAAATGTATGAAAGTTTTCAAGGGAAAAACATGCTGAAGTTTAAAGTATAGTAAATTATTAAATATATAGATACTGACAGCAAAGTAAGTGAATATAGAATTATTTTGAGTTTATTATTTTTAAATTTCTTTATACCATCATTAGAACAAATTATTCAGTATGGCAAATGACACTAATTTGTTTCAAATAACTTTTTAAAAGTAAATAGATCAGCTTGTTAACTTCTTTAGAGAGATTTTAAGTGGCTCTCTAAGTTTTCTTCCAGGTAGGTAAAGCATGCATTATAGTCAACAATATGTCTATTCATATAACCATATCATTGCTACTTGAATGGCAGAACTCAATGCTAAATCATATCAATATAAGAAAGGTTACAGCAATTATTACATATCCTCACCTGCAACAGATTTTTGGTCTATTTGAAGAGTTTCAATTTCTTTAGTATGGATTGAGGGCATTTTATACTTTGAACACTAATAGGACTGTTTTCCTGGACTTATTTATATACAGTTATACTTATAGCTATTGCTAATTTTTAAATAATATGTTCTAGTTCTCTAAAATAAAAAATTTAAGTACATTTTGAATTAAAAGTAAACAATGTGGTTCTATATGTTTCTATTGAGCTAATATCATAGATAGTTAAATGTAAATTTAATAATTGAATATATAAAGGTCATTTTGGAAGTAGAAGTAGTAGGTAATTAATATTACCAAGCATGAGAATCATCAATTAGATTACATTTAAATAAAACTATATTCCCTCTTTATTTCCAAGATATTTGTAAATTTAAAGAAATTGAGTGTTTCGTTTAAATCTATTTTACATGGAAAAAAGCAAAATAAGAAATCCCAGCCAAAATTAATGAAGTATTAGAGTAGCTGAAGTATTCAATCAGTAAAACCATTTCTAAATTATCAATCAAAAAATATCTAGATTTATTGCTATGCACTTTCAATCTATAATATAAAAAGAGTAATCATTTGTTATCTCATGTTTTTTTTTTTTCACTAGTAAAGTAAACTCTGGTGAGTGACCTATATTTCTTTATACTCTCTGAGATGAATTGAGAACTATGTATATATTATGAGATAAAGAAAAATGTCTTTAAGTTCAATAAAACTCTTAAAATATGCATTATAAAAGAATAAGTATGTTTGTCCTTAATGTTTCTTCCCCAATATTTTTGGTCTGTGATTAAGTAAATATTTTCCCATTTTGTAAGAGAAAACTTACAATATGGGTCCTGTGTAACTATTCAAACTTGTTTTCTTTGTTCATTTGTCTAATGTCTAAAACTTCAGGCTCTTTACTCTCAGGGTCTCTCAGGAGCACCCAGCTTCTGTCTGTGCTGGTCAGTTACAACAACAAATATTTCCCAAACCTATGCAGACAAAAGGTAATATTCTGTCATTGTGGTTTTACTTTGTATTATACTGTCTACATCACCAAATGGAGACTTGAATTAAAAATTTTTATATATAATAAAAAATGAAATATAGATAAATAGATAGATATAGAGAAAGCAATTATGTGGTGACAAATTTGTAGGATGTGTTATTTGCCAGTAAAGAAAGATCATGGTTTTAAATACTTCTCAGTACGCATACAGATGCAAACAGTATGATCTCCCTGCTCCACCTTATCTTGGAAATAAATGAATTTGTGGACAAAGGTGGATATGAGGAGTCTTTATCAAGGTAGGGACAGCTGAAGGATTGGGAAAGGGTGTCCACAGGATGAGTGGTAATAAACCAAGCTGAACACCTTCTTTTCCCGTATCACTCAGGTTAGCAAGTTTATGCAGGCTTCCCAGAAAAGAGAAAATGGAGTGCTGTGTGTATCACAGGAGTCTTATTTTTTTGTTCCTGGAGAGAATCTGGCAGCTTTAAAGAATGCCAAGTAATACATAAGTGAAGGGGAGAGAAAAACTCTCTGCTTGACTGGTTCCTCTTCTCCAAAAGAAAATAACTTAGTTTCATGGGTCTCAAGAGACTGTCTCTGGTTTTTGGTTTTGTAAAACTCAACTCAACCTTCTCCAACTTCCCAGATCCTAAACTTTTCTAAATGTCAAAAAAACTATTGAACAAAGCTAGTTATTTTTCACAGGATAAAATTATAGGAATAAATGTTTGCCTGGCTCCTAATCCTGCTTCTATACTTACCTTTGCTTCTTTAGGCCTCCCATATCCATGTTTCAGTTTCTGGAGTGATTCACCATTGAGTCTGAGACCTGTCACTCTGTAAATATGAGTTATTTACAGAACCCACTGTTTTTTAGTACACTATCTAAGTCAACTCATTGGGTTGTGTGAACTTTATGCAGATGTTATTGACCTGTTTTCTATTAGTCCAAAACACATTTGTGATTATTAAAGATAACCACCATGTGAGCAAAAGTAGTTCTTAGATACATTTATGAAATGAAGAAATATTTTTCAGAGACACTCTAATAAATTCATTGTAGTCATGGTTTTGTTCTGAAATTTTCTTGGTTAGAAACTTTAAGCCTAATGACAATGTTCTAAAGTGGTTAAGCTCAGACTTTGTAACTTGGTAAACTATAAGTTATGTATTTGTGAGGTCTGCTACAACTCTAATGTTTTAAATGCAAAATATGTTTACTTGAACTTTATTTTGGCAACTTGTACTGGGGTGTACCTACAATCTTTGTAAGCTCCTCAAAATAGGAGAACATTTGGCCTAGCAATGTATTATTCATCTTTAAACAATAATGATGCAGAGGCCTATACTGTTTATTCATAATTGAACTTACCCAGCCATATGTTATATATACCCTGAGGACATACTCTCACATAAAAATTTTAAACCATGATTTACTCATTCTGATATTTTGCTTGATAAGTTTTCTTGAGTTTTCTAAGAGAAACAAAAATATAGAGGTTTTTATTGATATCTACACATTAAATTCAGTTGCTCATAAGTCAAAAATTTTAATGTTAATTGTAAATCCAGAGAGATTTACAATTTCCACTGAGAGCCCTACAGGTATATCACACTCAAAATCCCAAACATCGTTCTCTTTATAACTGTATTTTTTTTTTTTTGGTGGTACTGGGGTTCCTGGAAACCCTTCTATTTCCAGGCTACACTCCCAGACCTATTTTATTTTTATTTGGAAACAGGGTCTCTTAAGCCAGCGTGGCTGGCTTTGAACCTGCGCAATCCTCCTGTCCCCACCTCCCAAGCATGGGGATTACAAGGGTGAGCCACCACACCTGGCTTATAACTGTATTTTTACCTTCCTATGTAACCCAGAAAGAGGAAAGCATCCTTAATATCTACCTCTACCTACTTATTGTCTCTGCTAGAATATACCCATCAGCCCTATTATTCCAAATTGTTAAATGTTTCCTGGAATTGTCCTCTACTTTATAATTAAAATTAGTATAAATTATAAATAAAATTAAAATTAATATAAATTAATATAAGATTATTATAAATTTAAAATTAATATAACTTTTCAGTGACTTGTTCTTTGTTCATTATTATTTATTTCTATACTTCACAAATCTAGACTGAGAACCACTATGTATAAATACTGTGCTAGTTGCACAAGGCAAAAAGAAAACATGTTCTGAAGTAGTTTATTTAGGGGAAGTGGATGTAGTTAGGAAGATACACAAACAGTTATAGAAATTACACATAGGGGTAAAGGCTAAAATAGGTATAAAATTATATGTAGTGGTATATTCTACAATAGAACAAAACTGTTTATATTTATTATTTGTTACATACTGACTCTCCCTCTGAGGCATATTGCAATGAACCAATAAAAAAATACAATAAAGAATAAAGCTCTTATAAACACAGGAAAAAGGCATGCCTAGAAAATGCTTTATTCTGGAGTATCCATGCTTTATTCGTTATGCATCTTACTCCTAGCCTAGATGGCAGTCCTTCTGAGATGCTCTGTTACTTACGCCTAGGCAAGCTGCCTATTCTGCATATTTTTCAAGAGTTTTTAAATTATTCTTCTGTTATAAGACTACACAGATGCACGAATTAGCTATCTACTTATTTAGCTAGTTATCCAGTTCTTTCTTGTTAAGTAGTAAGTTTCTTAAGGACAGATATCATGCATGATCATTTTTACATAATCACCTAGGTACTGAGAAAACCTTGTATGAATGAAATAGTGCTGCTCTGCCTGGGAACTGGAACAGGAAGCTTTAGTAAGGGGATGAACTTGAGTTGGCTTTTAATAGAAAGTAGAAAAAATAATGATATTATAAATTAATTTAATTAGAAATTGTCTAGGTAGAAAGGAAGGTAAATTTGGCAAAGTAAAAGTAGATGTGGTGGTATGGACCAATGGGGAAACATGGTATGACCCCAGAACGGTTAGCAATTTGGTGTGGCTGGGGCACAGTATTTGGTGCAGGAGGTATAAGGGGTCAGGTGGGCAGCTATGTGGAGTCTAGAAAACAACGTGCCTTGTAGATGTGGAGAAATACACACTTTATCCACATGCTAAAAATCACCCATGAAAACCTGAGTTTTTTAGAAAACCTGAGTTTTTAACTTACTACCTGGACATTAAGTAAGTATTTATTTAAACTTGTTGGGAATAGGTTTCGTCCTCTGTAAAATTACAATTATTATAATAGCTTTGAAGATTAAATGTATATAAACATTATCACACTGTGGGGCTTATAATCAGCCTTTGTTATAATCTAGCTAGTTTTACTGTCATTGTGCTTTTTAAATTTATTTTTAATTGGTACATTGTAATCATACATCATAATGAAGTACAAGATGGTAGAGGCATACATGCATACATCACTCATTTAGCCCTTCCCCAATTCCTACCCCATTCCCTCCCCACTCCCTCCTTCTCATGTTTGGCTTAAGTTTGGCTTATTTGAGTGTCATGGAAAAATATTAAAGTGATTAGGTAACATAATAAAATAATTTTTAAAAAGAAAACTGGTATATAATGGGGGGAAAGGCTGAAAATGAATAATCACATTTAAAGGAATAAAAATTTAAGAAAGTTTTATAATAGTTTTTTTACTTATACTTTATATGCTTTAAATATTAAATTCACAATAAATGCAAAAGTAAAATGCTCTAATTTCAAGATAAGAATATCCAAGGAAAATAATAATGATAATTTATTTTAGAGAACATTAAACATAGAATAGGATGATAAAATTATGAGATAGGCAGTGGTGATATGGAAACATGAAGAAATATGGCTTTAAGTTTTTGGGTTTATGTCTATTATCAATTTTTTAAAAATTATTTACTAAGGAACACTATAACATTCATCATAGGAGTATTACCAGTAATTAATAAAAGCATGTTGTAGGAAAAATGAATGCTTTATTTTTTTTACATAATGAACCATTTAGAGATAGCTGGTAGGCAATGGTTCAACAGTAAAATAGAAATTGATAAACATTTTGACATGTGCATTCTTAGTTTATGGTAGATGAGAATTATTCATGGACTAGTAGTCATTCCATAGTATTTCAGAAGCACTAATTCAGAACATAAGAGGTAATTGTGTATTCAGAATGTTGTTTTATATTATAATGATGACAATATTCTGGGAGTGTATGCAATCACTAAGAGAAATCATGAGGGGGCGTGATGGCGCACGCTTGTAATCCCCACGCTTGGGAGGTAGATACAGGAGGATCTGTAGGTTTACAGCCAGACACGCTGGCTTAAGAGACCCCGTTTCCAAATGAAAATATTTTAAAAAATAGGTCTGGGAGTGTAGCCCAGACATAGAAGGGCTTCCAGGAACACCAGTACCACCAAAAAAAAGAAAGAAAGAAAGAAAATGAGAGAGAGAGAGAGAGAGAGAGAGAGAGAGAGAGAGAGAGAGAGAGAGAGAAAGGGAGGGAGGGGGAGAGGGAGAGGGAGGGAGAGGGAGAGGGAGAGAGAGGGGTCATGAATATAAAAAAACTTAAGAAAGGGGCATAGAGAAATACTAACGAGCATTTCTTCATAGAATTGCAGTATGATAAAAAAAGAGCATGGTCTGTTGAAGAAAAGATTGAAGAGAATTCTCAAAGAATACTGTAGGCCCACATAGTGTTATATATAACATATTAATTATGTATTGAGAAAATGAGAAATATTTGAAGTTCAGAAATATTTTAAGTCCTTTCTTGTTCCCTAACAGATAGCTAGAATAATAACCCTGTAATTCAAATATCGCTATGTAACTTTAGATGGACATAGAGGTAGATTTACCTGTTACATGTACCACATTACCCTATAGGAGTGAAAAACATTGTATGTTAGGAGGAAATTTAGATCGCTATATTACATCTGTAAGCAGTTCAGTTTTTACCCATATCTGTTCCTCTTGCCTCTAGAATGGTGTTTGAAACCTCTAAGTCTTAGTGTCTAAGTGTGAACTTCTCTAAGGATTGTATTACATCCTGATCTCTACATTTCAATTTTAGCTTTCTCTAAACTGCTAAGTCAATGATCACTTATTCATCAGATTACATATCCAACATTTCTCAAATCTTCATTTTTTCATGTTTCTTCACTATCAATGTTCTTTCTCCTGTAGCCTTAGTTTTATTTCTTCTATCATTCAGTAGGATCTTGGGAGAATACAAACATAAACATGTGTTAACACTCCCCACTTGCCTGGAGTCCAGAGCTGTAATGTGAAATAAATATTTACTCATGCTGAAAAAACAGTCTTGCTTTTCTTTTTTTTTTCTTTTTTGATGATTCTTCACTTTTTTCTCTTAACATTTAACATTTTCTGTTCTAAAGGATATTTTTATTATTTTTCTGTTTTTAAAAATTATACCTAGAGAGCTCATATGCAATTTATGTTGCTGTTTCTATTACTCTGATTGGTATATTTCAAACAAGAGAAATTGTCACCTTGACCAACATTGATTTATGTCAGTGTATCTATCTTTTTTTTTTTTTGTGGCACTGGGGTTCCTGGAAACCCTTCTACCTTCGGGATATACTCCCATACACTCCCAGACCTACTATATATATGGAAACAGGGTCTCTTAAGCCAGCAAGGTTGCCTTCGAACCTGCACGATCCTCCTGTCTCTACCTCCCAAGCGCAGGGATTAACAAGTGTGCGTGTATCTATCTTACATAATAGTAAACCTACAGCTTCTGTTTCACAGTGCTTCACATATGCAGCTGTTATCATTTATTGCCTATGCAACTTTTTCCATACTTGTAGAAGCTAGATTTCCTACACATAAATATTATTTTATCCTCTACCTATTTATAGACTAAATAAATCCATCTTTCTGCTTGTCTCTAAACATCTTTCTGATTCCATAATTCAATTTGTTGATTGCAAATATTTCTATTGCTACTTTTAGAAAGTAAGTGGTATTAAGTACAAAAGTTAAATGCCATGGTGTAAGCACTCAGATTAGAAGCATGATATTTCCAATATATCTTGCAAAAACTGTAATGAATTATATAAGCAAGCTGTGTTTTGCACTTCCTTCATGGTCTTTTTTCTTAGCTATACTCTATAGATGACCTAGTAGGTCTTAGATTTCATTTACCATCTAAACTATGTCATTTTTAGCTCCCATTTGTCTTTATATTCACAAAGTCATTCATTTATATTTCATGTCAAATATGAGACAAATGATTATACTAAAGAATAGATAAAAATATATCTGTGCTATTCTTTGGATCACCATTGTAGTATGTTTACATCTTTTTTCTGAAAGCATAACTGCAAGGCAAGTGCTTTTTAGAATTTTTATAAACATCTATGCAACATCTCTACATATCTAGAAAATTTAAGTATCACCTGCTTGTGAAATGTGTATACGTATACGATAAGTATGTGTGAATAACTCATTTATACAGTGTATAATTTACATTCAGTCTGCAATAGACTTACATATCCCTCTGAGCTGGTCTTTTGGACCCTTTGTTGCCTATTTAATAAAAGAAAGAAGTGGAGCATGACTAAGTGAGGAGGTTGTTGATATTCATGCCACTGAAATGTCATACCACTCAGTTGGATACAATTGTGAAATAAACCCAGTAAAATGTAAGAACTATTTGTGGTTAATATTGCTTACAACTACAACTGCTTATTTTACATAGAGATAAACAAGGAAAGGAAAAGAATGGAAGAGAAGTATTAGGGGTAAAGCGATCTCCCTGATTAGATATGCTAGCTATTTAATGTATTGCATCTCCTTGAGTGCACATACCCATCCACACAGATACCAATGTCTTTGTAATTATTTGATTTTTGAAGATATTAAATATTTTACTACTAAAACCAATAAAATAATATGACTAATAGTGATTGAACACCAAATATAGCTTTGTTTTAAGTCAGGTATGCATGTGTTCTAAGATATATGTGTATCTAAACAAATGTATTCTTTGAAGACTGAGTTATTATAATAGGTCAAAATGAAGAAACTCCAAAATAGAAAAATTTAGTATTTTATCCAAGATAATAGATTTACTAGGCCAAGGAACTGGGTCTCTCTTAATTCCAAAGCACAAGAAGTTTGTGCTTTGGAAAATGCCATGTTATTTTCTCACATTCTACTTAATTTATCTTTTCATTTTTCTGTCAGGCACAATTTGGTATTTTTATTATTATAGCCATCTTGAAATTATGTCAATATTTTTTCAGCTTTTTAAAGTTGTTAAATAATTATCACCACTGGGACTGATCTTCTATAAATAAAATACAGTATACTAAACTTTACTAATAGAATTGATAGTAACAATAGCACTAGTTATGGTTTATATAGGGCTATGTCAATTATATTGTATTAAATATACTTTGCCATATATTAATAATTTTTCATGAACCATACTTAAATGTCTTTAAATTTATGGTTGCAGAAATAATATTGTCATTATTGTACACATTCTTTGTAAATAAAACATTCTATTTTATTATGTTATTATGCATATTGAAACCTATGTAGATAGAATTTGATGCACCGCACAAAAATTCTGTTTCCCAGTCCTGAGATTTTTATTCACAGTACTGTTATCCACAGAATTATTAATGAAAAAACAACCTTTGTTTATCTGAATATTCTTACAACATGGCACTTTAAAGATGTCTTTTATTTTATGCTCACATTTTGTATCTAATGTTGCAAAGCAGACATTCCTCAGTGTAAGTGTTATTTATTGATGCTTAAAGGTGCAATGAATTATTCAGCCCCTTTACCCTTCTTGCTTTGCTGCACACCTATTGAGTTTTCAGAGCAGTTTCATATCAATAAATTTGTTCTTGCTTTGCAGCTCTAATTTCATGCTTGGCCTTTTCTAAATGACATACACGAAAAATAAATAACCAGAAGGAATAAAATAAGTATACAAATTGCTTTAAATAACTGGATACCCAAATTATTAAAGCTCTTGAGGGTTCTAAAAATTAAGACATGAAAGCAAGTCTGCAGACACAGGCTCTATGCAAATGTAATGGGCAAAAACCTTGTCTTGTTAACATGCAATCTGCAGCGAGTGACATGTGTTTGTAGGCAGGTTGTACCCAGAGTTGAAATGAACTCTTGACAAATAAGTCCCTGGAAGTTCAAGGACTCACTGCCACTTTTTATCTCACATTGTCACGAGGCAGGCACCAAGAGAATGAATAGCTTATCTGATCAGACTGAACAATTCTTATAAAATGGCAGCATAAGGTAAGAAGTCAGCAGCCTCGGTATTCCTGATTACTCTGAAATGGAAATTGCTCATCTTTATTAACTTCCAATAGTTAGCCATCAAATATTAGTAAGAGAAAGATAGCATGCTCTTTTAAGCATAAAGTATAAAGTGATTTTAATATGAGGAAGGCCATTCATACCTTCTAACTAATGTGTATGCAATGCCCATAAGTAAAAATGTGTTCCATTTCAGCCAACCCCATTTGGATTTCAGTGAAAAAATATATTCTCTGCTAATGTGTTAGAGTTATTCATGATAGTGTTTCACCTCTGTTAAAATATTATACAAACTATAACAGTTAAAGTTTTCTTAAGAATATGTGTTTCCATCCATCTACCCATTCAGTTTTCATCAAATACATCCTATTTATTTATTTATTTATTTATTTATTTATTTATTATGGTACTGGATGTAGAACCCAGGGGTTTTTCTACCTCTGTGCTATACTCCAGACCTATTTTATACTGTATTTGGAAACAGGGTCTCACTAAGTTGCTGAGAGCCTCACTAAGTAGCTGAGGCTGGCTTCGAACCTTTGGAATCCTCCGGTCTCAGCCTCCCAAGCACTGGGATTGCAAGCATGCACCACCACACCTGGTCAATACATACCTTTTAGACAAGGCAGATTAAAATTTGAGATAGAGGGAAAAAAAACTTCCTATCTTTAAAATGCTTATATTATCACCGGGCATGGTGGCATACGCTTGTAATCCCTGCTCTTGGGAGGCAGAGACAGGAGGATCGCGCAGGTTCCAAGCCAGCCTCGCTGGTTTAAGAGACCCTGTTTCCAAATAAAAATATAAAATAGGTCTGCGAGTATAGCCTGGAGGTAGAAGGGTTTCCAGGAACCCCAGTACCACCAAAAAATAAAAAAATAAAAAATCCTTATATATCTTGTGTATGTGTGTGTGTGGTACTGGGGATTGAACCCCAAAGGAATTCTAACTCTGAACTAAATCCCCAACCCTATTTTATTTTTTATTGTGTATCAGAATCTCAGTTACTATAGGCTAGATTATTGTTTTTCAAAGGGTGACACAGTTGCAGGGCATGGTGGCACAGGCTTGTAATCCCATTCATTACTTTTGAGGCTGAGTCAGGAGAATAGTAGGTTTGTAGCCAGCCTCAGGTACTTAGTGAGGCCCTCTGCCACTTAGTGAGACCCTGTTTCAAAATAAAGAACAAAAAGTAGAGCTGGAGATGTAGCTGGATGGTAGAATGCCTCTGAGTATTCTGCAAAAAAAAAAAAAAAGTGACACAGATACTAAAATGCTATTGAATGATTTAAACATTCCAAACATTACATTGTAAATATCTTCATATAGCTTCAGTTCTTAAAAGTTCCTCTGCTAGAAATGGAACTAGAAACTTAACATTTTCAATAGGATCACTATTATTTTTGTTTCAGTGTGTTAGCACCTATGCTTTTTTTATTTTTATACAGACTATATTTTTTTTTCTAAATCTGGATGGCATCCACATGTCTATTACAATAGCAAGGCTTCTTCATGCGGAGATATGTAATTTTTAACTTTAAAGATATCCTTATTCATGGACCCACTCACCAATTACTACCTGTAAATAGCTCAGTCTCTGAGAATAAGAGCAAAGTATGTTAATCTCCATGCAGTAAGTCTTTGCAGTTCCCTTATTTAATTTAGTGATAACAATATCTCCTTGAAATAGATATTACCATCTCCATTTTAAGAAGCAGAAAGTACATGCTCTGTCTGTATTTCCCCAGAAACTGACCCTGAGATAGGTTTGAATTCAAGTAATTCATCTGGAAAATGATCTCAGAAAAATCTGGTAGGAGAGTAGGATATGAAGGAGGGGCAGGACAGAAGCCTTAGAGTGACTTCTTAGCCACTCACCACTGTAGATAACTGGAGCCTAAAGCTACTGAAGGTTACATGACAGGTGTGGAGCAGGCTTCAGAGCCCTCCCAGCTCGGGCAGAGGACTGGACAATTTACCCACAAATTCCCTCTTTTTTAGTCCCCTAGTTCTATATGGGAAGGGCTGTTGATGCTAGAGCACTTCTGGTTCACCCAGCCTGCAGAAGTTCTCCTGACATATTTTGAAAACCTTCTATTTTTATGGAGACAGATTTTTGAATATAGTTCTGTCTATGGAAATATTAAAATAGAATTTAAAATACTTTCCATGTAACAGTGTAAATTTAGCATAATGCCATTGCAACCAGTTATATAAGAATACTGCATTTCAGGAGAGATAAAATGTGTATCTCTAGTACCAGATCTCTTGGCTTTATCAACCAGTTTTTCACCATTTCATGATAACAGTTTACTTACCAACAGGCAAATAGATTGCATGCAACCTTTCAAAATATTTTTACCACTTTATATTTTAAGTCCTTGGGCTTAACTCCTCAAAGCTTTTGTTTTAAAGTTTCACATCTATTCTTAAAATCTTATTTGCCTGCAATTTAAAATAGGTCCTCATAGTCATATTTTCTTTTGTCGATTTTGCTTCTGAGGTATTCAATAATTCTCACGGCCTGTCTCTAGATCCTTTCTAATCTCCATATGCTTGTATTTATTAACACTGCTTATATAAAATTTATATAGAAACAAAAGAAATGTTATATATCAAACTGGCAGGATGATACAGCTTTTAGGACAGCAGTTAATGAATTTGCCTGATATTTGGAAATTAATGCCTTAAGATTAGACAAGATAACTTTCAGAGGAGCAAACCAACCTCAGTCCATTTCTGTAACTTATCCAGAAAAGTCGTAATAATGGATAATCTTAGATAAGAGCCCAATAATCAAAGCTCACATTCTATTTTTGACATGTTATTATGTGGGAAAAACAATATGCATCCATGCATATCATGTTCTATTATGAAAAAGCAGTCACCTAAATCTTTAAAAAGTGTTATTCCTTTGGCCTTGTCTGGATTTGTGTAAAACATTCATATGGGTGGGTGATGACAGAAAACACATCATCTAGAACAGTGAATCTGAGAAAGCCTTTCTCCAACCTCAATAAACATTGCACAGTCCTCCTAATGAACTTTTCATTAGGAACAACTAAATGGCTCATTATTGATGCAGACATTTATTTGAATGATTTTAATGACATTTAACATGCCCTCATATTGTTCAATTTATTCATCTTAGTTACTTTCAACCTTGATTTACATAATTTTTGCTCTTCTATTTACTTCCATTAATTGCAGGCTACTAATAAGATTTAACTTACAGTGGCATTTCCAGTGACACCTTTTTGGTATCTTTTTCTAAGTTTGAAATGTTTCTGTAGTTTTCTAAATTTCCATTTTTTTAAGCCAGTGTTCTCTTTTTTTCTCCATATGTTCTATTTAGGAAGACTGTCAAAAGTCATTGCAAAAAACTTTTTTATAGTTATAAGCATGACGTTGTATTCCTCCCATGTAAAATGGTTTATGCATTAAAAATTTTATGAAACCCTGAAGTGTGGTATAATCAGAGAATATTACTCTCCATCTTAAAAATTAACTTACTTTAATACTCATAAATATAACTGAACATCTATTCTAGATGCCTGTAAAATGGATATATTAACTGTGAAAGTACTTTTTTGAAGAATTTCCATAACCTTATCAGAACAATACATAATGAACAGGGAAAGTAGAATATATAGTGAATGACTCACCATGGTTTTGCTCAATAGTTTATTATTGTTTTGTTTGAACTATGAAACTTATTAATAGATCTTCTGTTTCCAAAACGTTGCCTAGCCAAAAGTTTTGCAAGAACTCTCACTGTTATCATTAATGGATAATTTAATTAAATTATAGAAGAGGAAGATATTTAAAGTATCATTTTTATATTCAAAACTAAAAATTTCCCCCACTTAAAACATTAAATATTGTCTTTTTACTATTTTTATCATGCATGCAATGACTCAAAGTGCAAGATAAGCTGACAGGGGAATACAGAATGAAATTTACTCACATCATTTTTTGATCTATGAAAAACTTTTTTAAGGCCTCTTTCATGTTTGTTGCCTTGAAACAGTTGAATGAACTTTCATGAGAAATGTGTTGGGCATGCGTGCTTTTATGTTTTGGTTGCTTGCATATTTTGTAGGCTTAAGAACCTATTTCTACAAAAGGAATTTCTCAGTTATCAAATACAAAGCAATGCCAATTATAATCGTTTTTTTAGGAAATGCAAATATTCTCTGCCAAATCTGTTATGGAAAAAACAGTTTATTATAGCTGATGAAGTAAGGGAGGCATTAGAGAAACACAAGCAAAAGCCGGGCGTGATGGCGCACGCTTGTAATCCCAGCATTTGGGAGGCTGAGACTGGAGGATCGTGGTTCGCGGACAGCCTCAGCTACTTGGTGAGGCCCTCTGCAACTCACTGAGACCCGGTTTCAAAATAAAGAATAAAAAATAGGGGAGGGGGTGTAGCTCGGAGGTTGAATGCCCCTGGGTTACATCTCCAGACCCGCAAAAAAAAAAAAAAAAAAAAAAAAAAGGAGAGAAACAAAAGCAAAAAGAATGTGTGGTTTTTATCAATGCCTTCATGTTATTTATCTTGTTTATTCTTCAGGGTGCTGATTCAATAAAATGTCAATTTATTAGTTTTCTGATGAATCTGATTCAAAATTTTTATAAATTTATTATATGTAAACATGACTTAAAACAATATGTGTTTACTCACTAAAAATCAATAGCACTTAATATATTTTAAAAGTAGTATACATTCAGAAGTTAAGGTTGTATTGATCTTAATAATAATATGTTCAGTAGTATACTTTTTGGTGTATGAGATCACTTGATACCAGGCCAAGATGTTTATATTTATGTGAAGTTTATAGTCAGGGTTTAGTTGCATTTACAATTTTACAAAATTCTGTGAATTTGGCTAAAATTTATATTTCTAAAATGATCATTCAATCGATCATTCTCTTTCTGAATTCTCTAAAGTTTATTAAGTATTCTAATTTTTTTCTGATTAATATACCTTAAGTATACCTACTAATAGAGTTTAGTGTGATATTTCTTCACATGAATTACAATATGCACTGTTCAAAATCAGCCTACCTGTACCCACCCCACCCTCAACCCATTCTGAATCTCTGTAATCACTATTTCTACATTCAGGTTGACATTTTTAATATCTATATGGAAGAAGGAGCATGTAGTATTTACCTTTCCATATCTGGCTTATGTCGTCTACTTCTATTTTTGCTGCAAAAGAAAGGATTTCACTGTACTTTATAAATGAGTAATATTTTGTTGTGTATATATGCCATATTTTCCTTATACACTCATCTGTTGGCACCAAGATTGATTTCATACCTTAGCCATTGTGAATAGTTCCAAAATAAACATGCACATCCAGGTACCACTTTGCTATGTTGATTTCATTTGTCTGCATATATGTGCTGAACTACTACATATATATTTTTAGCTTTTTAAGGAAAGTCCATACTGTTCTTCATAATGGCAGTGCTATTTTTTTTTTTTTTTTTTTTTTGCGGTACTAGTGATGGAACCCAGGTTCATTGTACCTCTGAGCTACACCCCACCCCTATTTTATAATCTTTTTATTTTTTGAAACGGGGTCTCACTGAGTTGCGAAGGGCCTTGTTATGTAGCTGAGGTTGTCTGTGAACCTGGATCCTGCAGTCTCTACCTCCTGAATGCTAGGATTACAAGCATGTGCCACCATGCCCAGCCTTGTGCTATTTATATTCTAACTGCAAATTCATTTTTGGTTCATTTTCCCCCACATGTTCATGATCATTTATAACTTTTTATGATGAACTTTCTAGTTGGGGTGAAATAATATCTCAGTTTTGGGGGGGTGGTACTGGGGATCCTGGAAACCCTTGTACCTCTGGGCTATGCTCCCAGACACATTTTTATATTTTTATTTGGAAACAGGTTCTCTTAAGCCAGAGAGGCTGGCTTGGAACCTGTGAGATCCTCCTGTCTCTTCCGCCCAAGCAATTACAAGTGTGCGCCACCACACCCAGCCTCATCATGGTTTTGATTTGCATTTCCATGATGGCTAATGATAGAACAGCATTTTATTTATTTGTTAGCCATTTGTAATTCTTTTCTTGAGAAATATCTATTCAAATCATTTGTCCATCCATCATTAATTTGATTTCTTGGTTTTTCTTCAGTTACTTATGTCTTCTAGATATTGATCTATTGGCAGATGATTAGTTGGCAAATATTTTCTCCCATTCTACAAGCTGCCTGTTCACTTGGTGCACCGAAGATTTTTAGTTTGAGCTCTCATTTGTGTATTTTTGCTTTTGTTTCCTGTGCTTTGGGGTTTAAGCCATGTACTTTGTGGTAGTTTTTTTTTTTATAGCTGCTATAAAAATCTAATACAAAGAATCAGTGTTCATGTGGTTGAGTGCCTTTGTTCTT
>NC_137791.1:60230959-60270959 GCF_963383645.1 Muscardinus avellanarius | reverse complement strand
GATTCCGGTAAACAAATAAAATTTTGAAAGATAAGCCTTTCCAGCAAACAAGATGCCCAGGATGTTATATTTTTCACCTTCTTATTTTGAAATCGACATTGATATTAAAGATTATATTTTTGAAAATGTGGTTGATGATCAATAATAGTCTAATTAAATTTCAGGAAGCATCTTTAAAAAGCAACAGTCGAGTTTTTCAGAAACAATTTAAAGAAACACTAAAAACATTCATCAGTCTCCAAATTAGTTTAAATTTCAAAGTTTACAAAGCTGGAATGGTATGCATTTCCAACTTTGGAAAAAAGGAAATGCATATTTAAATGATTTATATATGTGAAAGTTATAGAAAAAATGGAGTTGTTTGTGTCAAGCATTAACAAAAATAAGATAAAATAAAATAGCATGGAAGTTATGAAGAAGAGGATCCCATGCACGTAAGCTTGATAACAGTAGCTATCACAAGAGTCTGTCTGAATCATAAACTTGCACAGGAGCCCCATATGCTCATATAAAGAACACTTCTTCAAAGACGTCCATCCAATAACTGTTCAACCTTGGATCTCGCTAAGTTGCTGAGTGCCTTGCTAAGCTGCTGACTCAGGACTTGAACCTGTGATCCTACTATTTTAGCCTCCCAAAAACTGAGATTACAGGTGTACAGCACTGTTCCAAACTTGGATATTTTAGATATTAAAATAACTATATATTAGCCAGTGTGGTGTCACAAATTTGTAATCCGAGAACTTGGGTAATTGAGACATGAGGATTACAAATTCACAGCCAGCCTCAGTTATTTAAGGTCCTCCACACCTTAGTGAAAACATGCTACAAAATAAAGAATAAAAAATAAGGTTGTGGTGTAGTTTAGAAGTAGAGTGCCCCTGGGTTCAATACCTAGTACTACAAAAAAAAAAAAAAAAAACTAAAAACATACTGTGTTTTCTCTTGTTTACACTTAATTCTCTTTTAATTACCTTTAGTCTTCCTGTTATTATGGTATTAAAATAGAAATAATATGTGAAAAAGAACTTCTAGGCCTTGATCAATGTGTTTTATTTGGAAACAGGGTCTCACTATGTTGTTGAAGCTGGCCTTGAACCTGTGATCCTCCTATCTCAGCATCCCAAATACTGGGATTACAAGCATGTACCACCATGCGCAGCTCTTGTTCAACATTTTATATCCAGGGATTAGAATAGTGTCTCAGAAATGGCAGTTATTCAAGGGTATAAATTGAATAAATGACTTAGCCACAGGTGAGTACATGATGCCATAACTTCCTAATGGCATTTTTTAATAACATCAATTGTTAGCAAATTATAGGATAATTATTGTTTTTAACATTTATTAAATCACAAACTTCTTGGTCAATAAAAATACTTATCAAATCTATTCAATGTGTATACATCCCCATCAATTAAGTCTCCTCAAACTCTTTCCACTGGCAAACAAATAATGCCTTTCATTTACTGTTTCCCAGGAGTGGGTCATAATTAACAGTTGCACAACTCTATTGTTCAATCATTGAAATTCATTGCACTGAGTCAACACCTTAACAAAGATCCTAATTAATAACCAGGAGGTAATTAGAGAAGGAATAATCATGAGGCTTGTACTACAAGTGATTTTAATAGACTATAAATAGTTTATATAAGAAACACAATGATAATATTTCTCTCATTTTATATTAAGTGCATTTTCTGGTATATTTTCACTGAGAAAGACAATTTTGTCACAATTGCCAAGTAGTGCTTTTAAAAATAGTTGTGTTTTACTTAGTTTGTCAGTTGTTAACCTATAAATTCAAGCTTATTTCTTTGTCAATGGCAATACATTTACTTCCTGAATATGGTAGTAATAGTAGATTTATTTTTAATACAAATACTTGATAATTAGAAAAATGTATTATCATCTTTTACTAATATTTACATTGCCTGTAAAGTTTGAGTCATGTAGTAAAACCTATAATGAAAATTATTTTGATGTGTTTTTAAAAAGAAATAATTTGAGATCCATAAGCAAACATTATTGAAAAGCATTGGATTAGGGAACTCAGAAATGAGAATAGATATTCATAGAGAAAGATGGTACATTAAAATAAAGTTTATATGTTAAATTTTTCACAACTGATATTAGATAATAAACCATTTCATATACATTTAATTTTGGTTCTCAAGCTACTTTTACCTAAACAGTCATAATATAATAGAGAAAGAATAAGGTTAATTATCATGCTAGTGTTATGGAGTTCATTCCAGGTAGTATAAAATAATACAAAATATAAACTAGAAACTCCATTATGTCATGACTTTATGTTATTTTATTCATTTCTGGAAGTATTTGTCCTTTGAAAAAATCCTCTTTTTTATTAAAATTTTTGTTAATTTTAAGCCTATACTGCCAAAACATACACTATATCTTTCATATTATAATTAAAGATGATGTCATTTATCTTGTGTCAGAGGCTTGAAGTGTGTATGCGCTCCTTTCTACTTTTAATAATTATATGGACAAAATCCCATACTCAGTAAACTGGAAACTTAATTCATTTGTCTATTTAACAAATATTAAGGGGAGCTTGTTATGAAGTACATACAGTTCCTGTTCAACTAGAACATCTAAAGAGGAAGGAGATAGGAAACAAAAGACTACACACGTTTATTTTTCATGACAATTGTGGCAAGTGCCATAAAGAAAAACTATTGTTACGATATTGTAGAATAAGTGAATGGAACCTGGCCTAGAAGACAAGACAGGGGCCTGGAAATCCTCCTGAGCTCAGTCCTGAAAAATTTACAGGAGTCTGGAAAAGCTGGGGATAGGAGCACTGCCAGCAGGAGGCCTGCAGCCGGCAAGCCTGCCTAGGATACGGAGTAACAAATGCTGGAGAAGATGAGGTAAGCACAGGTCGTCTGGAGCCTGGAGACTGTATTGAAGAAAGAGTCAAACAGGTTTGGTTAGCCGCTTCCTCTTATCCAGCCTTTGTAATCTTTGTAGATTTGTGCAATATCCAAAAGCTTGGGAAATCATTGAAGGGTTTTAAGCAAAAAAGTGACATATTCAGATTTGCATTTCTGAAAGCTTTCTCTAGATGCAATATAAAGAATAGATTGGCAATGGGAACAATGAGAGATAGTTAGGAAGTCATTGTCATAGTCTGCTGAAGAATTGATGGTGATTAGATTGAATTATGATGAAGATAGAGGAAGTAGATGGATTCGAGAAATATTTAAAAGCTACCATTTGATAATCAACACCTGCATCTTTGCCCATCGATCCGTAGAGATAAAATTTGCTGTATGTATCATTCCACTTTCACAAATGTTCCAATGATTTTACTTCTTTTCACTATCTGAAAGGGCTTCATCCTTTCCCCTTTAAAAAATTCTCAGACTTTAAAATTTTTATTATCTAGAACAAAGGCTGCATTAAATGGTTCACTTTGTGACATTTTAAAATTCTTCGCCTAACACTTTGATCTACATATAGGTATATATAACTGCAGCCACTTTTATTACATGTCATTCATCAATTTATCACTTTGGTTAATCTTCTGGCAAATGTAATTCTTTTGCTGTTGTATCCAACAATAATTCTAACATTCTCTACACTGTCGTTCAGTTACCACTATGAAAGTATATGCAGTTTCTTTCACAGAGCTTTCTATATTCTTACTATCACTTTAATTTCCTGAATCTCTTTTGTCTAGTACCTGCTCAACATTTCACTTCCTAAGATACATGAAGTCTCTTGTCTGCTGGATGATTTCATCTTACTATTTGTTATCAGGTTTTTTTTTCAGTCAGATAAGTAGAGCTACTTTGAATTATATGAATAGAGTGTATTTTTACAGGGGTTTGACCTTTCTCAATAGTAAGAGGGGGTCAAATAACCTATTTGATTCTTTGATTCTGCTTTTGAAACCATAAAGGCAGACAGCATAGGAGAAGGAATGATGTGAAATGGGATGAGCAATGACAAACTGAAGGCCCTGTGGATGTGCTGAAGTCCCCAGACAAATTGATAACTTACATGTATCTTTCAACTCTTCCAGCCACCGACTTTATGTGAAAAAGAAGTTAGAAAATTAACTATGAAACTGCTCAACTACTAGTTCCAGCATTTACAGAAACTGGATGAGGACAGAGGAAGATGCTATTAAGAATCTCAGGCCCAGATGCTTCCTATACCAAACAAAGTGATCCAGCGGACGAGTGTGCAGCAAATACAGAAGTGCTTAATCCATCAGTAATCTGCCAAGCCTGCACACAGCCAGTGCTTCAATTCTTCCTCCCAAGTGCTTCAGAAAAATTCTCTTTTGAGTTGTCCTAACCTGGAATCACACAGAGAACAGACTTCTAAGGAATACAGTTTCAGTTTATCTGCATTAAGATACTACAAAGTCACCAAACTGTTCTTGTAATATATGTGTGCAGGTTTTTTTGATGTTGTTCTGATACGATGTTCTGAGTTAAAGAATATAATGCATCCAGTTTAACCTTTACAGACATATAATATATAAGGATAACTGAGTGTGCTGAATAGAACTAGGGAGACTATAAATTATTGAATTTTATTAATTGCTTTAGGGAAATACTTTAGCTCAAGGAGAACAACTTCACTAGTACAATTTGTTGAATATATTAGCAACAATAAAGTCTGTATGACTCATCAGTTACAACTGCTTTGAATGTGAAACAAGATCATTATAAAACCATGCCATAAAAAACTTTCCATATAAGAAGATGATGATAGTCCTTGATATCAGAAATGAAAAAAACATAATTTCATTATCAACTATGTTTTATGTGTTAGGCCAACATGCTTTAGACCCTCATGTTTTATCTAAGCTTAGAGCTATTCGGTGCCTGGACAATGTCAACTACTTTATATATGACTGTAGTCAATTCACGTATATCTTTTGATTCTAATTACAGTTCTCATTTATCTATACATACATATAATCACATGTTTTAAAGTCCCTTTATGTTAAATAATGTGAAGAGAAACCTGTGGGATAGTGGAAGAGCAAAATCAGGGAAGGAATTGTAGAAGAGAGCATTGAGATAAAAGACAGTCCAAATAATACTGTGGCAATATATAAAAGTATTTCTGCCACTGTCACTAACATGTATAGGGAGAGAAAGGAGGAGAGTAGGATAGGATGCTGGGGAAAATGTGCCAAAAGTTGTGTGTATGTCTGCTTGTATAACATTGAATTTTACTATGATGCATAATTCCAATGCATGAATAAAAATTAATTTTTAAATACATACACTATATATGTATATATAAAATTATTCAAAATTAGAAATAGTTTATACATTTACCTATTTTATTCACATGATACTGTTAAAATGATAATAAAGGTATTTTAATGGTGTAAAACAATGATGGCAGATAGAGCATCAAAACACTTTAAGTATTTACTGGAAGATGAACATGGATGGAAGTACGGTGACTAAATAAGCAAAATGAAAATTTCACAAATGAGAGTAAATACAAGGAAGGGTTTTTAAATTTTTTATTGGTGCATTGTATTTATACATTTTATTGGAGTACATGATGGTGGAGACAAACATGCACCATCATCCAATTAGTCCTTACCTGCCACAGCAATTTCATGCAGATCTTGAGAAAGCTCGATCAGGGGATCCACAATGGCATAGATCCCCCATGAAGTATGTCTGGCATTTCTTTCTTCAAAAATTATTTTAGGATTATTTGGATTAATATGTATAATTGGGATTTTATGTATAAACTTTATAACTAAAACTGTTGGGGAGCGGCTTGTGAGAGTCTCAGGCGGCAAAGATATCTTCCCAAGGATAAAAATATTGGGCCAAATATTAAGTTCAAACTGACCTTAGTTAGAGCCACTGTATACAATTAAGTTTGAGACAGCCTTGTGAAGTGAGACAAAATATACTACGTCAAGCACCCTTGCCCTAAACTTTATAGAAAATAATAATTTTTACTGTTCTTGGCAATCCTGCTTGCATGACTATGCTCTTGCTTTTCTGCCAAAAAATAAAGTATAAAAGTTGTAACAAATCCTGAATAAAATGGAGAAGTTCGAATGTGGATCGTGTATCATCTTTCATCAGCCTCGGTTTTTCCCCCTCACCTTCACAGGAACCCCGACTCTGCTAGGGCTGGACCCCGGCACTTACCCAATTCCTGCCCCTTTCCCTCCCCTCCCTCCTTCTCATGTTTGGCTTAGTGATTGAAATTAATATATTTGTGAATGAACATCAAGTGCATTAGGTAATTTCCCTCTTTCCCACTCCCATCCCCTCAGTTATGTAACCTTATTTGCTCATCTATAGTATCTCCTTCTTCATCTAGAGTTCCTCCTATAACCCATTTTCTTTCTAGCTTCCGCATATTCGGGTGAGTATGCAATTTCTTATTATTTTTTGTAACTGACTAATCTCACTCAGCATAATGTTCTCTAGTTTCATCCATTTCCCTGAAATGTACTACAAGGAAGTTTTAACCAAAGAGAAAGTCATTTTTTAAAGAATCCTGGACAGGTTCAACAACTTAGAATAGGCCAGGATACAAGCCTAAGGTGTGGGACTAATAATTGGGGAAACATTTGCAAAAATTTTAAGAATTTCTTTTGTATATGCCATATACTGAGGCATACAACTTACACTATCAATTGTACCAGAAAATAAGAAGTGTCTAGACATTAATTGTGGACAAGCACAAAATCAAAATTACTTCCTTTCCAAATAAATTCAATTAATTTTCTCAGGAGAAACAAAAAAGTTTGTGTGTGTGTCTCAACATGAATTAGCATATATCTAATAAATAACTTCAGAAATGATCATAAATGTAAAGACTTAGAAAAAAAATCAGAAAGTCCTAGGAAGATCTGAGGCTTAAAATACCTTAAAATACCTTAAAAATACCTTAAAATTTAACTTTAGAAAGGGCATTGAGAAAGTGGCTTTTAACAAAGTAAATTCATTACCACAAAAAAATGCCAAAAGAAAAGATTACTATAAGCAACACAGAAAGAGCTGCCTTCTTCACTTATAATCTCTCTGTTCCCATAAAATACAATTAGAACATCATTTTGTTGTTTTTTTTTAATTTATGTGCACCATATAGTATAAAATCTTTTATAGTTGGCTTCCTTTGATCAACACTTTGTGGGATTATTCTATATCATGTTGTTTAGTGATAATTACTGATTTTCATGCTGAATATTCATGGTATACCACAGTTTTTTGTATTAATTTGACTTGTACTTGACTTGTTTCTACTGTACAACTATTATGAGCAGAGCTGCCATGGACATTATTGAATTTGTCTTTCATTGTGCAAGCTATGCATTTTGCTACATTTATACCTGAAAGATTTGCTGCTTTAAAAATTATGAAAATGTTTGGGCCAGGTGTGGTGGCATATGCTTATAATCCCAGTGCTTGGGAGACAGAGACAGGAGGATCGCACAGGTTCATAGCCAACCTTAGCTACTTAGTGAGGCTCTCAGTAACTTAGTGAGACCCTGTTTCCAAACAAAATTTAAAATAGGTCTAGGAGTATAGCCCAGAGGTAGAAAAGCCCTTGAGTTCCACCTCCAGTATCACAAAAAAATTATGAAAATGTTCAACATTAGTAGATGCTGCCAAATTGTTTTCTAAAATGTGTAATAAATTACATTCCCACCAGTAGTGCCAGCAGTTGCCCCACATCCTTGTCAATACTTGACGTGTATTTTTCACTTTTGCAGTTCTAAAGGATGGAAAGGAATACTGTATGAAGATTTTAATTTGTAGCTCCTTAGTGACTAATTAAGTTTAACAAAAGTAGTAGTTAATATAGTTTTTTCTTTACAATGGCCTCATTTATAAAGTATTAATTCAAGATTTTTACCATTTTTTAGCTTTCCCTTTTTCTTAGTAATTCATAAGAGTTTTATAAATATATGTATAAAATATAAGTTTTTCTCAGACATATGTATTGTAAATGTCTTCTCTTAATGAATGGCTTGAATTTTGACTCAATTATGTCATCATAGAAAAAAGCATCTGATATTTAATATTCATAAATTTACCAATTATTTCCAATTTTTATCTGTGGGTGTTCATAAACATGAGCACCCCCAAGATAGTCTAATGTCATTTAGATGTTTTCTTTGATTTTCCTGTAGAAACATTACACTTTACCTGTCACATTCTGATTTATAATACATATATACTGATGTTGCATATAGTTTTAAGTTAGGCTAAAATTTATTATCGCAAAGACATAATTTATATAAGATCCAAACAATAAGAAATACTAGTTTTTATAAATTAAAATAGAAGCTATCACTGAAAAGTTTTATAATATTTTTACATATTTACATTAAGAGTAATTACACAATGAAAATTTTGAGTCAAGGTTGATGTCAGAAAAAATATTGTTTCACCATCAAAGTATATGTTGTTTGCTGATTATCATCAACCAGCTTTTAGAAAGATTGGAGCTGTCAAAAAATTAACGTTAATTATCTTAAAATGTCCTACAATCTTAAGGTTTTTTATAAATAAATCATAACTTTTCATTTTTTTATGTTCAAAATCAGAAATTATGTGAATAGGGGTACTGGAGATTAAACCTAGGAGTATTTTACCTCTGAGCTACACTAACTCTAAACAAAGAAGGAGAAACCTTAGAAGAGAAAATAGATGATCTATCTGAGGGTGATGGGGAAGGGAAACTCCTTAAGTACATGATGTACATTCACTGACATATCAAAGTCAATCAGTAAGTCAAACATGTGAAGGAGAAATGGGGAGGCAAAATTGGGTGGGAATTGAGAAAAGGCTAAGTGAGTGGTGTATGCATGCATATCTCTATCATTTTGTACTCCATTAAAATACATGACTACAATGCAACAAGAAAAAAATAAACTCAAAAAAATTATAATAGGACCTGGTTTCTTGTAATATATTAAGTTATTCTTCTAAAGCACATAGATAATGTGAAGAAATAAGTTGATAAATTATGCATTCAAAATGCCCAAAAAAGATGCTTAGTGAGTTGTTCATCATAAAATTCTGGTTATAATATTTTGGGGTCTACTGGGAATTAAATTTAGTGTCATCCTACCTCTGAGCTATACTTTTTGTCTTTTATTTTGAAATAGGGTCTCACTAGGTTGAACTTTTTTGAACTTTTTTGTCTTTTATTTTGAGATAGGGTCTCACTAGGTTGCTTACTATCTTCCAATTTGCTGAGGCTGTCCTCAAACCTACAATCCTCCTATGTCAGTCTTCCAAGTATTAGGATTACAAGCATGTGCCAAGACTGGCTTGAGAATAGCAGTTTAATGAAAACTAATTCAACTTAACTGTGACACACAAAAATTATATTTCCAAAATATTTTGGTGGTTGTATCTTTATTATCTTTCTCTTTAGAGTAAGCTTCATATTGCACAGACAATCCCTTAATAAAAATCTGTTTGAAATTTTAAACCAAATATCACTCCATTTTGTTAAAGGATTAATGATTTTTTTCAAACTTTAAGATTAATACTGATATATTCAATTGATGCTACAGGGTTTCACATCTGAATTGTGCCCTTGTCAAGGAGCCTGCACTGTTTAATTTGGGGTGTGATTATAACGTAGCTTTTCAATTAATGTGTACTAGTTTAATGGCATAACTCTTTTTAGCCAATGTTAACACTTCAGCCTCATTAAGATATAATGTTATATAAGTAACTATTGTTAGATATTAATTCTCTGTACTAAAGTAATTGAACCTAATAGCAGTGGCACAGAAAGAATTACTGAATTAATTTAGGTTATTTTTCAGTGAACATTTTAATCTAAGTATAATGTAAACTACCACAAACTGACCTAGGATAGGCATAAAAATATATTAAAATAAGAAATTATTGATTGGAAAACATTGTTTTTAGAATAGTTTAAATGGCAAGGATGGTGGAAGTATACATTTCCGTAATTACTACCATCAAAGTTTATATTCAACCTACTTAAAAAAAAATTCTTACAGTCAGCAGTTGTTCTTGGTCCTGCTTATAAATATTACTGAGAAATATAAAGGAAATAAGAGAGTCTGGTACAAGTGCCTAGACCTAAATATATTATGTTTTTAATAAAATATAGCTATTCTCAGCATTTAACATCAAATAGGAAAGCAGGTGGTCTGAGATGTATGGAAGACAAGAGAACTGTTTGAGAATGTATTATATGTTAATCATGAAGCCATAATTACATATATCATCTATCTCATTTTTTTATTGGTACACTATAGTTTTACATCATAATGTAGATCATATTGAAAGTGGCATACATTCACACAGTACTTGGTGCCCTGTTGTCCCACCCCCATTTCCCATCTCCCCCTCCTGACAATGAGTGTCCAGGTTGACCATACTACATTCACACTTATACACATATTTGACTGTAGCTCCTCCATTAATCAACCTCAGCCTTTTTCCTTTTCTACCCTTCCTTTCTAGCTTTACTGAGGTTTTCCTCCATTATCTGGAGTCCCTATGGTATCCCAAATACTCCCTAGTTTGGTCATATTAGAGAAAATATATGTCCCTTCTCTTTCTGTGCTTGGCTAATCCGACTTAACATAATGTTCTCTAAGTCTTTCCATCATTTTTTGAATGACAAGATTTTATTCTTATTTATTGCTGAGTAGAATTCCATTGTGTGTATTTCCCATAATTTTTCAATCCAATTCATCTGTTGATAGAGACCTAGGTTGGTTCCATATTTTGGCTATTATGAATTGTGCTGCTATGAACATGGGTTTGCATGTATTACTGTAGTTCTCTGATTTCAACCCCTTTGGACAAATACTCAGGATTGGTATATATGGGTTATATGGTAGATCCATTTCCAGTTTTCTAAGGAATCTTCACACTGATCTCCATAGCAGCTAAACTAGTTCGGACTTCCACCAACAGTGTAAAAGAGTTTCTATTTTTCCACATCCTCACCAACATTTGTTGTTGCTTACCACTTTGATTTGGGTTAGATGGAATCTCAGTGTAGTAATTTTTATTTGCATATTCCTGATTACTAAGGATGTTGAATATTTTTTCATGTATCTATTGGCCATTTGAATCTCTTCTTGTGTGAAGTGTCTATTCAATTCAGTTAGCCATTTCTTGTTTGGGTTATTATTTTTTTTTTGCTAGTGTAGAGTCTTTTGAGCTTTCTGTATATTTTTGATATTAACCCTCTCTCAGAGTGGTGGCTAAAGAGTGGTAAAGAGTTTCTCCCATTCTGTAGGTTTTCTCATTAGGTTTTTGATGGTTTCCTTTGAAGGGCAGAAACTTTTTAGTTTGATGCCATCCCAATTGTTAATTCTTGTTTTAATTTCTTGCACTTTGGAGGTCTTGTTGAGAAAGTTACTGCTTATACCTATATGTTGTAGTGTTGAGCCTGTGCCATCCTCTAACAGCTTCAGAGTCTCTGGTCTAATTTCCATTTTTTTGATCGATTTCAAGTTGATTCCTGTATAGAGATAGAGGTAAAGATTTAGTTCCATCTTTCTACAAATGGATAGCCAGTTCTCCCAGCACCATTTGTTGAACAGGCTGTCTTTTCTCCAGTGTATGAGTTTGGCTCCTTTGTCAAAGATCAATTGACTATAAGTGTGTGGATTTGTTTCTGTATCTTCTGTTCCACTTGTCTGTATGCCTGTTGTTGTGCCAATAAGATGCTGTTTTTACTACTATTGCTCTGTAGTATAATTTTAAGTTAGGGATTGTGATGTCTCTGGCCTGGTTCTTATTGCTGAGAATTTCTTTGGCTATTCTGGGTCTTTTCTTTCTCCATATAATATTTATGACTGATTTTTCTAGGTCTATGAAAAAATGTCATTGCTATTTTGATAGAAATTGCCTTGAATTTGTACATCACTTTTGGCAGAATGTCCATTTTGATGATATTTGTTCTATTCATCCATTAACAAGGGAGATCTTTCCATCTTCCAAGGTCTTCTTCAATATCTTTATTTAATGTTTTATGGTTTTCATTGTAGAGGTCTTTTATATCTTTGTTTAGGTTTATTCCTAGATATTTTATTGGTTTTGAGGTTATTGTGAATGGAATTGTTTTCTTTATTTCTTTCATTATGTTTCATTGTTGGCCTAAAGAAAAGCAACTGATTTCTTTAGATTGATTTTGTATCCTGCTACTTTGCTGAATTGCTTAATCAGCTCCAGTAATCTTTTGGTTGAGTTCTTCTAGATAAGAGATCATGTCATCTATAAACAAGGATAATTTTAATTTTTCTTTTCCTCCTTTGATAACCTTCTCTTATTACTATAGCAAGAGTCTCAAGGACTATATTGAAAAGGAGTGCTGATGGTGATAGTAGGCATCCTTGTTCTTGATTTAGAGAAAATTCTTGCAGGATTTCCCCATTCATTATGATGTTCGCTTTGGGTTTATTGTATATTGACTTAATGATGTTGAAATAGATTCCTTCTATTCCAATTTTGAAGTGTTTTTAACATGAATTGGTGTTGGATTTTGTCAAATGCTTTTTCATCCTTACTTTTCTGGGATGAAACCAAATGGGTCATGGTGTACAATTCTCTCAAAATGATTTTGAGTGCATATAGCTAGTATTTTGTTTAGAATTTTTGCATCTATGTTCATCAAGGATATTGTAATTTTTCTTTCTTGAGGTATCTTTATTTGTTTTGGAGATTAATGTGATACTGGCCTCATAGAAGGAATTTGGGAGAATCCCATCTCTTTCAATTTCCTGGAACAAGTTGTGAAGTATTGAGATTAATTCTTCTCTGAAATTTTTGTAGAATTCATTTTGAAACTCATCTAGACCTGGGCTCTACGTTCATGGCAGAATTTTTATTGCTGTTTTACTATTACTTTTCTTGCCATTGGTTTGTTTAGGCTTGCTATGCCCTCTTGGTTCAATTTAGGTGGGATATATGTGCTTAGAAATCTATCAATTTTTCCACGTTTTTCGGTCTTTGGAGTATAAAAATTCAAAATGTTTCTAATAATCCTTTGAAATTACCAGCTCTCTGTGGTGATATCTCCTTTTTATTTTCAATCTGATTTTGATAATTTGAGTTGATTCTCTCTTTTAGTTAGGCTTCTCAGTGGTTTGTCAATCTTATTAATTGTTATCAAAGAATCAAATTTTGTTTTATTGATTATTCAAATTGTTTTTTTATTATCTATTTCATTTATTTCTGCTCTGATTCTAATTATTTCTCCCTTTTGCTGGCTTTGGGATTAGATGGTTACTGTTTTTATAGGTTCTTGAGATGTGTCACTAGGATGTTTACTTGGTCTTCCTATGTGTACAATAAATGCTATAAACTTTCCTCTTAACAATGCCTTTAAAGCATCCCATAGATTTTGGTATGTTTTGTCTATTTTCATTTAATTCCAGAACTTTCTTTATTTCTCACTTTATTTCTGATATTACTGACTCATCATTCAGTAGTGTATCAGTCAATCTCTATGTATTTAAATAGTTTCTTTTCATCTTCCTGTTGTTGATTTCTACTTTCATTCCATTGTGGTCTGAAAAGATGCAGAGAGTTCAAAAGGATCTACACTAGCAAAACAAATAACCCAATCAATAAATGGCCAACTGAATTGAATAGATACTTCACAAAAGAGGAGATACTAATGGCCAATGTATACATAAAAATAGTTCAACATCATTAGCCATTAGGAAGATGCAAATTAGAACTATGCTGAGATCCCATCTAACCCCAATCAGAGTGGCAAGCATAAAAAATCAAGTAACAACAAATGCTGGTGAGGATGTGGGGAAAGAGAAACTCTTCTACACTGTTAGTAGGAGTGTAAACTGGTTCGTCCACTATGGAGATCAGTGTGGAGATTACTTAAGTAAACTGATAATGGATCCACCATATAATCCAGCTATACCACTCCTGGGTATCTTTCCAAAGGGATTGAAATCAGAGAACTACAGCAAAATATTCATACCCATGTTCATAGCAGCACAATTAATAATAGCCAAAATATGGAACCAACCTAGATCTCCATCAATGGATGAATGGATTGAAAATTATAGAAAATACACACAATGGAATTTTACTCAGCTATAATTAAGAACAAAATCATGTCATTTGCAAGAATATGGAAAGACCTGGAGAACATTATGTATGAATCTGAACAAATCGCTTTAACCCATGATCTAAATTGAAAGAAATACTTAATATATATTATATAACGTATATAATATTATATATTATATATATAATATATATAATATATGCCATTATATATATATATATTCTTCCTAATTCTAGTAATAATGAGACTGACCACCTATTAGCTATTGTCTAATTAATGAAACAATAGCTTGTTAGAGAATGAGCCCAACAAAAATAAATTAGCTACTATAGGGAGAGAATTAAAATTTAAAGATAGCTTTGAAACTTCTAGATTGAGTTGTATCCAAAGAGTGTGCACTAATCAGCCTTCCCTCCATTTTTATATGACTATTTCTTCTTGAGTAGATATTAGTTGAATTTTCTGTAAATAATAATCCATAGAGTCATCATTAGTTGAAAACGTTAGAATTCAAACTTGCTTCTGAGCAGGGCATGGTGGCACACACTTCTAATCCCAATTCTTGGGAGGCTGAGACTGAAGAATTGCAGATTTTCAGCAAGCCTCAGCTAATTAGTAAGGACCTCTGCAACTTAGACTTTGTTTCAAAAATGAAATGAAATGAAATGAAATAAATAGGGCTGATGGTATAGCTTAGAGTTAGAATGCCCTTGGTTTCAATTTTCCATGTCGCAAAAAAAAGTCTCTGTACACTATCTCTCTGCATACTTTCTACAGATGTCCATGATAAGTAGCTCTAATTCACAGAGACTTAATATAATTATTGTAAATTAAATTAGAAGCAGGTAAACATTTCCAGTAAAATATTTTAAAATGTTTTCACTCAGTAAATATCATAGATGAAGGTCACGGAGACATTTCACAATAAATAGAAATCATGATTCATGTTTTATGTCTCAGAGTTTACCATCTGCTTTAAAGAATATAAACTCCCATAGGTTTATGAACAGGCCTTAATAAGATCTCCAATTCTGTAGTAATTATATGCCAAAAATTATTTGTGTGTGTTTGTGTGTGTGTGTGCATGTGTGTTCATTTTTAATTTTTCTTGGCTGATAATAATAGCTGTTTGTTTAAACAATTCTTAAAAGGTTCTTTGCCCCCCCCAGTAAACTTAAAGGCTGCTATTACAACCTAGTTCCAAACCCAAGCTGATAATCAAAGAAGAGCTACTGATTACTTGAGCTGCTGGCACTTGCTTATTTCCAGAGGAAGAAAGTAAGGGCATTGGCATCTATTGCTATTTACTGAAAGAAACTCACTGGAAAGAATTCAAAGTGAAACAAAACACTATAGAAATATCTTAATATAAATTATTTTATTTTATAATGGTTCTTCTATTGGTGCATTATTTCTCACATCAAAATGTAATTTATGTTTACAGTGACATACATGCACACACTTGGTACTCCCCTTCACCTCCCCATTTTTCACCTTCCTGATACAGAGTACTGAGATTAACATTGGTACCTTCATTTATATACATATAGTTGATGGAAGTATTTCCATTAATGAGCCTCAGTCTTTCTCCTCCTTTTCCCTTATGCTACCTCTCTTGTTCCATAACTTTAAATATTGTTTTTATATACTATACATGACAAACAAAAACTTTAAAAAATATTATGTTGATTCATATTATTCATTGAGATAAGGTTATAGACACCTTTGTCTCCTAACTTGCCAAGGCCTCAGTCATGTGTAGTTATATAGAACTGATACCAGCCTCTATCTCTGGCAGGTCCTCAGTAATAGTCTTGTTCCCAAGCCCTTGCAGGGTTCATTACATTAGTGTAAATTCTGTGCTTTGCTAATAGCACATTCTTAATTGGAAAATGAGGAATTTGTTCTCATTTTCATTCCTAGATCTTTATTACTTAATTCCACCATCCTTTATCATCTCTCTATAGAAAATACAGTAATCTCTACTTCTGTCCATACTCCCTTATTTCAGTAGGCAATCTCCCTTTCTTCTATTTCTATTCTGATGCTATTCAAACATATGGCATATTCTTTTCCTGGAGAAACTGGGCAAACAATATGGCATTATTTACTGGTATTATTTTGCAATATTAACTAGTCAAATTTCTCAATTTATTTCATTAAAAACCATTGAAGCCGGGCGTGGTGGCGCACACTTGTAATCCCCGTGCTTGGGAGGCGGAGACAGGAGGATCGCGCTTGATCAGAGCCAGCCTTGCTGGCTTAAGAGACCCTGTTTCCACATAAAAAGTAAAAAAATAAGTCTGGGAGTGTAGCCCGTGGGAGTGTGGTCCCGAGGTAGAAGGGCTTCCAGGAACTCCAGTACCACCAAGAAAGAAAGAAAGAAAGAAAGAAAGAAAGAAAGAAAGAAAGAAAGAAAGAAAGAAAGAAAGAAAGAAAGAAAAGAAAGAAATTTCTGACAATAAAGGAATTTAGAATAAAAATATAGGTAAGTGAAGTCTCTATTTATAATGGCATGTTCAAGGAAGATGATGGCATATTTGAGATAGGACCTGAAAGAGAAGTGTAATGAGTCTTGTAAGGTATTTTATGTAAGCAGTTCCAAAGAAAGAAAAAGAATAAAACCAAACCTCTAAGGCAAGAACATAGATCCCTTGGCATAGTCAGGAGTTATTTAGCGTTTTAGTAGATTTAAAAATATTTTTCAATATTAATAAAATGAGACTTCTAGAAATTCCATGACTTTACTAAAGCCCACACATTTTGTTGGTAAGACACCTAGAATAAGAGCCAAGATTGGTAGCTGGCCACTCACACCTAGTGTAAAGGATATTTTATTTATTATTTAATAAAAATACTATACATTGAAATTTCATGAAAGAAAGTTTGGCATTGACATAAATGAGTAAATACAAACTAGAGGCACACAGTCTTCAATGTCTCCTTAAAATGAAGAGGTTAATTGTATTAATTTTTATATTCCTAATTATTTGTGCAATGCCTAATATAAAACAATTAATATGAATTAAGATTATATTCAACTATGAGCCTTGAAAAATTGACATCCTAATTTCAAGGGTATATCACTTAATGACTATCTGCTCTTGATAAATCTCATAATTATCCTGCATCTTTACTTTCTACTTTTTATAAAAGGAAATATAAAACCTTATATAACTGGTGTCATAATCAATATGTTTATTTATAATAAACATTATAAATTTTATATTACCTTATATGACTGGTATTGTAATAATGGAATGATAATGTGAATATGGGAAGTTTTTATTAAAATCATATTAATGCCCTTATACGATAATTATCAAACTGTTACATTTTCATAGATATCTAAGAGCACAAAAAATTCACTGATGTTGGCAGACCTGAACAAAGAGTATTTTTCTTAAATAAGCAATATTTTTTTAAAAATTGTGGATGTATGCCTGTGTATTGGGGAATATTAAGAAATTCTATTGACTATATCCAATAATATCAGGGCAAGTGTTTCAGTCAGCATTCTCAACACTGTGGCCAAAAGTATCTAACAACCACAATTTAGAGGAAGGAAAATTTATCTGCTTATGGTTTTTGAGATTTTCAGTCCAAGTTAGAGAGGCTTCCAAGCAGAATGGGGCCGCAGATGCCCAGAACAAAATGTCAGAGAGTGGATGCGGAAAAGAGAGAGCTTGTTATGGGTTCTTTGTGTCAGGCAGGAAGCTGCTGCAGCCTACCCCAGAAAACACTGTCACTGGCTGCCTGAGGTACCCCAACCCAGCAAACAAGTCCTGCCTCCAACATGGCCGCCTTGTCTACCACATGACGCCTGTGGGATATTCTAAATCCAAAACATAACAGTAACAAAAAGGAAAATAGGAATCAAAAGGATCAGAAACATGTAAATAGTATAAGACCTCAGTCTAGAAAAACTATGACATTCAGCTTTAAAATGGTTTATTTGAATAGGCCTTCTGCTATAGGTTTGAATTGCCCCAGATAAAAATATCAGGGTGGAATTGGGCACATAAAGTGAAGGTAATTTGATCATGCTAGTCACTGCTGATTTATAAAATGGTTACAGTGTCATGTAACCAAAAAACTTGATGATTTTTTAAAATAATAATACAGCAGTTCAATGGTAAAATATATAATTAATTCCACCAATAAAAGTAGTAGTTTATGAGTGGAATCATTTAAGGAAAATAGTCTAGGTGAAGTGTTAAAGTGAGAATCTATGTATGGCTGAATAATGACAAAAATTAGAAGGACCTGGGATTATTCCCAATTTGCATGCAAACAAGTAAATTTGCCAGTTTTATGAGTGTTGGAAAAGTTACAAGTTTCCTAGGTCAGAGACAGTGGAATTTTTACTTGGGACATAGTAATCTATTTGAGATTCATGTTTGCTTTGGTTCTGCTTGTCCTTAGTTGAATACTACTGATATTATGCAGAATTGCCCAGACAGATGCAAGGGGTTTGTATTATAAATGAAGGGCCCTGAACCTAGGAAAACCCCAACTTCAATGTTAACCCTAACCAAATTTGATCCAGAGAGAGATATTATTGTTATCGGCCTAGTAGACAAACTAATGTTGCTCTGGTCCAGAAGTAGATATAATCTTTAACTTTCAAAGCTTTTTGCTTAAAATTTATTTGAAGCCGGGCGTGGTGGTGCACGCTTGTAATCCCCACGCTTGGGAGGCAGAGACAGGAGGATCGCGCAGGTTCGAAGCCAGCCGCGCGTGCTAGCTTAGGAGACCCTGTTTCCAAATAGAAATGTAAAAATAGGTCTGGGAGTGTAGCCCGGAGGTAGAAGTGCTTCCAGGAACCCCAGTACCAGCAAAAAAAAAAAAAAAAAAAAAAAAAATATTTGAAAAAATACTTTGGAACTAAGATGACATTGTTTTTGCTCTTGGAACATGTAATGCATCCCTTCCAGGGGGTTGGGGACATGAAAAGTTGTCTCCAATTGGAAAGCAAAAAAAATAATAATAATAATAAAAAATTAATGCAGGCCCTTCAAGGGCTTTGAAGTACAGGCCTAATTAATGATCTAGAACAAGTTAAGATTTTAAACCTAAAGTAGTCATAAAAAGGAAAAATGTTTTATTTTAGCATTGTAGTAATTGGAAGATCAGTTATAAAATGTAGAATATGAAATGTTGAGAGTCTGCACTTAAATGATGTCAGTGAGAATTAAATTCATGAGAATATTCAATGGGAATGAAATTTTCAGCACTTCAGTGGAAATCTGCAGTATTACTAATATGACATAATGAATTACCATGGGAAATGAAAGAAAAGAAAAACTTTTAAATGATATCATACTTACATATAAAATTTATATATGCAAAAGGGTAATCTTAAATACATGATTAAAAAGGACATTGTAAAAGACATCAGAGTCAATAAATAAATTAAAACGTAAATAAAAGACATCAGAGTAATTGACTATTAAAAAATTTAAATTTGTACCCTATAACAACTTCCAAAATAACTTACAAGTAATTGATAAAATGGTTGACATTTTTAATTAAAAAAATACAAAAATAGTTATATTCAAAGAAAGTATTGTGTGTGTGTGTGTGTGTGTGTGTGTGTGTGTGTGTTCAGGAATATTTCAGAGATATCATGGATTCAATTCCAGACCACCACCATAAAACACTATTGTATGTGAACACACAAATACACACACACATTTTTCACACTTTTTGCCTCATTAGTGCATATCAAAGTTATATTTACACTCTGATGTATACAATAGAATATTCTGAAAAATGTGTTTAAATTAATTTTAAAAATGCTGAGCCTTTAGTGAGTTGTAATTCTTGTGCTACTGGAGGATTTTGTCTTGATCCTTATGGTTGCTGACTTATTAGAGCGTAGTTGCTGAAGATTTTGGTGCTACGGTAATTTCTTAAATAAGGTAATAGTGAGGTTTGCTCCATCCATTGAGGTTTCCCGCATTAAAAGTTTATCAGTAGATTTTTATGGTGTCTACCCACAATAAAATGTCTTTCAAACCTCCATATGAAGGATGGTTACAATGCATCAATAGATGTATATTTATATAAATGTTTTTAACTGGAGTTTAAACATTTTTAAATGTCCTTTCAGGCCCTTTTTCTGCTTTATCAACTAAGATTTTGTTATATTCTAAATCCTCTGTTGTCATTTAAATAATGTTCACAGCATCTTTACAATGAGTAAATTTTATCTCAAGAAACTGCTTTCTTTACTCATCCATAAAAACTCTTCATCCATTAAAGATTTATCACAAAATTGTAGCATTTCAGGCACTGTTCCATGCTCCACTTCTAATTTTAGATATCTTGTCATTTTTACCATGCCCCTAGCTACTCACTCCAATGAAGTCTTGAGCCACTAAAAATTATTCATTAAGAATAGAATGAGCCAGGCCTGGTGGTGCACTGTTGGAATCCCCGAGCTTGGGAGGCGGAGACAGGAGGGTCGCGCTGGTTGGAGCCAGCCTGGCTGGCTTAAGAGACCCTGTTTCCACATAGAAAAGTTAAAAAATAGGTCTGGGAGTATAGCCCGTGGGAGTGTATCCCAGAGGTAGAAGGGCTTCCAGGAACCCCAGTATCACCAAAAAAAAAAAAAAAAAAAAAAAAAAATTAGAATGAACTATATTTCAGAATTTGTGTTAATGTTGATATTTTTACTACCTCCCATGAACTGCAATTGTTCTTACTGGTATTTAAAAAGATGAACCCTTTCCAGAATGTTTTCAATATTCTGTACCCAGATTTACTTAAGGAACCACTATCCATAGCAACTAAAGCATATAAGATGTGTTTATTTTTTAAATAGTAACATTTGAAAGTCAAAATTTCTCCTTGAGCTATGGGCTAAGGAATAGATGTGGGACAACTGGGCATTAAAATAGTATTAATCTTGTTGTATATCTTCATCACAGTGAGTCCTTAGGTGACCAGGTATATTTTCAGTGAGGATTAACATTTTGAAATAATTTGTTTTTTTTTGTTTTGCTTTGCTAAGTAGTAGGTTTCAACAGTGGTCTTAAAATATTCAGTAAGCCATGTTGTATTCAAAAATGCTGTATCTAGGCATTGCTGTTCCATTTATGGAGCACAAGTAGAGTGTATTTAGAATAATTCTTAAGATTCCTGAATTTTTGAAATGATAAATGAACATTATTTCACCTTAACGTCACCAGCTGCCTTAGACCTGAACAAGACAGGCAGCCTGTCATTTCAAGCTTTGAAGCCAACGTTGACTTCGCTTCTCTAGCTGTGAAAATCCTGGATGGCATCTCCATTCAACAGAATTCTGTTTCCTCTACACTAAAAATCTATTATTTAGCATAGCCACTGTCCTCAGTTCCCTTAGCTACATCTTTTGGATTATTTACCTATCTTACTGTGGCCAGTCTCCACATCAGCACCTGTTGTTTCACTTTGCATTTCTATGTTAAAGAGATGGTGTCTTTCCTTAAACCTCATTAAACACTTCTGCCATCTTCAAACATTTTTCTGCAGTTTGCTTACCTCTCTCAATCCTTCAGAGAAGTGAGGAGAGTTAGGATATTTTTCTGGATTACGATTTATATTAAGAGCAGGTTGTAGCTGGTTAACTCTTCTATCCATACCATTAAAACTTCCTCTGTATCTGCAATAAGGCTGTTTCTTGTCAGTTCTCTGTTCACTGAAATAGCACTTTTGATATTTTTTCAAGAGTATTGCCTTTGAATTCAAACCTTGGCTATTTGGCATAAGAGCCCTAGTTTTTCGTCTGTCTTGGGTTTCAACGTATTTTCCTCAGCAAACTTAATCATTTCCAGATTTTGACTTCAAGTGAGACAATGTATGACTTTTCCTTTCCCTTGAATACATAGAGGCCACTGTCAGCTTATTAATTGGCCTAATTTCAGTATTGTTGGCAGAGACTAGGGAACCCAGCAGAGCAACGATCACTAGGTGGGGCAGTCTGAATATTTAGCAATTAAGCTTGCCATCCCTATAGCCATGTTTCCTGGGGCCCTAAAACAATTAAATAGTAACATCAAAGTTCACTGATCACAGACCATTATAAGAGATATAATAATAATGAAAACATCTAAAATATTGTGAGAATTACCAAAATGTGCTACATAGACATAAAGGGAGCACATGCTGTTAGAAAAAATGGCACCAATTGACTTGCTCAACACAGGGTGGCCTCAAATCTTTAATTTGTTAAAAATGTAATATCTGCAAGGCACAAAAAAGAAGTAAAATCAAATGAGGCAGCCTGTACTTAAATTTATTTCTCTGTATCTTCAGGCTCCATATCTGTCAGTTTCATAAACCATGAACTAAAAATTCAGAAAAAAATTGTGTTGAGCACACACTAAATTTTATCTCTTATCATTAATTCCTACACAATATGCCACAACTTTTTATATAGCATTTACCTCATAGTTGGTGTTAAAAGTAATCTAAAGAAGATTAAAGTATTTTGGAAGATGTGCATAGGTTTTATGTAAATACTATGAAATTTTATATAAAAGACTTGAACATCTGCAGATTTTCTTAATGGAGGAGGTGTCCTGGAAATAAATTTGCTATGTATGTATACTGAGGGAAGACTATATATAAATATCTACATAAATATATGTACATATTAATTTATCAAATATGACATCTATTGATAATCATAAAACAAATATAATACTTATGTAACTTTGTCTTTATTTACAATCCCACCAATTTTGTGTAGTTTTAAACATTATTCTACTTGATAAATATTATCATCCCACAAGGGTAGTAGTTTTCTTTTAAATAATTAAAAATAGTTTGTGTTTATTCATGTATGTATTGTTTTGAGGGTGCTTCTTTCTTTCCTGACCTTTCTTGTTCCTGTTTTTGTGCAACTTAGCTTTCATTATGAAGCAGACAACCCCACATTTTAGTGCTTTGCTCTGAATGACCATTCTAATAGCCTCAAGTCTCTACATATCAACCTGATGGTGTCCCGACTTGGAGGACTGCTAGGCCCTCCCAAGCTTCTATTGTCAACTGACTGCAGCATGAGCTAGAATGGCCTGACTCGTGTCTGTTAGGTGCTTAGTAATTAGTCTGGGATATATCTCAGTTGGACAGGCTCCATTGAGACTTTATTCCATGTGGTATTTTATCCTCCACCAAGTTAAACCACCATTTTTCACATGTTGATTTTAGAGTTCCAAGGAAAAATAAAGAAGCAATAAAAATGCCTCTGTTTGGCCTATGTTTGAGAGATTGCATTGGCCAAAGCTGTACACCTGTGCATTAATTTTCTAAGATTACTGTTAAAAGTTCCACAGAGTGTTTCTTAAGCAACAGGAATTATATTCTCTTTTATGGAGGTTAGATGTCCAAAATCAAGTTGTTAACAGGGTTTATTACTTCTGAAGACCATAAGAGAAATTTATTTCAGGCCACTTTCCTTAGTTTGTAAATGGCTATCTGCTCCCTGTGTCTCTGCACATCATCTTCCATTTGTGCATGTTTTGCTGTGTCTACATTCCTCCGTTTTATAAAAACATTAATCATATTGCATTAGGACACAATTATGTCCCATTAATTTAATTACATATATAAAAACCCTATCTTCCAAAGTGGTCACATTTTGAGGTGCTGGTTATAACTTCAACATATGACTTCAGGGTACATAATTCATACCACAGTAACCTGAAAAGAAGATCTAGTGGGTGCTGCAATCAATACCAGACCTGATTGGAGAGTTACAAAAAATTACAAAAAAGCAGACAGATGGTTAAAATTTTAGCTACTTTCATAATCCACAGCAATTTAGAATCATCTTGTTTTTCTAAAAAATATTTTTTCTAATGTGAAATTATTCACAACATATTTTTCTTTTCTGTTTTTCTGAAAATGATTTCATTTTACTTTCTGAGTTAGCCTCTAATTGTACAATTATTGTTATTTGAAGGTGCTGTATCTTTTATCCATATTGATTTCATAACTTTTACTTGGATTTTTATTTTGGTATGTCTACTTCTAAAAATAAGTAGAATATTAATTGGCATTTCATCATGACTCAGTTCTTTTTGAATTTCATATTTTGTGGTAGCCGACATATTTCTGGTTTCTCTTCCTTTTAGGCCAAAACCAAAAAAAGAAGCCAAACTAAAAGTTTATCCTCTAATTTTGTCTCAGTGGCTAAATAAATAAATCTTTTGTCATTTTTGCTTAACTTTTCATTCTCTTATTATGTGCTAGTTGAAATCTCAATAACTTGCCCTGTATATTTGGGTTAAAATATCAGAAGATATCCTAAAGGGAAATTGCAGGAAAAATATCAAGCTCATTCTATATTGTTCTTTTTTTTTATCAAGATTTGGCTCTGCAAACCCTATTGATTTGGCAGGACTGAGATCCAAGTTTTATCTACAAAGCCCATAAAGACCGCCACAGGCTCTAGAAGACTACTTTGTGTTTGCAATTATGTCCAGTAGAAGGAATGAGCACATTTCTTATGAGAAAATGAAATGTAGATTTCACTTCAGTATGTTTCCTTTTTTGTAGAATCTATATTCATCAAGTTCTAGCTTCCTTGATTGCTAATATCTACAGATTTCTTAAGTACTTTAATCTAATTTTAGATTACAGTTGCTATTAGAAGAATGATTAGTGTGCTATACTCTGTTACAGTAAGAAGCAGAGGTGCCTTTAACAAAATATAAACAAAAAGCCATATTTGCACACACATGTGTGCAACACACATACACACAGAGTGAGTTAACTATGGGCCATATAGTATAGAGAAATATTCTACCAGGAAATTAATTTAAGTTTAGATATGTGAAATTTTTATGAAAACTAATCACTAAATGTGCAATGTGTAATTGAGAAAATCCAGTCAGTCATCTATTCTTGAAGTTATATGGTCTTTTCTTTAAATGCTGATTTATAGTTTTATACCATTATGTTTTTTTAATTTTTTATTGGTACATTGTATTCATACATCATAATGGGATTTTAAAAAAGTTGTGTAGACATACATGTACATATCACCCAGTTAGACCCTACCCCATCCCCATCCCATTCCCTCCCCATCCCTCCTTTCCATGCTTGGTTTAGTGGTTGACATGGATATGTTTGTTTAAGTACATCATGTGCTTTACAGAGTTTCCTTCTCCCCCCTCCCATCCCTCTGTTAGATTGCTTTATTTACTCCTCTATAGGATCTCCTTTTTCACATAGAGTTTCTCCTATGACCCATTTCTCCCTGTTTTAAAAACTAATTTAGTCTTTCATTTATTTACTTATGTTTATTTTATATTTTTTGTGGTACTGGAGGTGGAACCCAGGGGCAGTCTACCTCCTAACTAAACCCTCTGCCAGATTTTATTTTTATTTAGAAACAAGTTCTTGCCCGCTTGATGAGACTCTCACTACTTGCTGAGGTTGTCCTTGAACCTGTGATTCTGCTGTCTCAGCCTCTCAAGTACCCAAGTGTGCACCGCCATGCCACGCTTTAGTCTTCTTAAATTTGTTAATACTAGTTTTGTAGCCTCACATTTGATCATTTATCCTGGAGAATGTTTCTTGTGCAGTGTACAAGAATGTATATTCTGCAGCTGTTGGATTAATTCTTTAAGTGTCTGTTTAGGTTCATTGACCTTTAGTATAGCTTAGATCTAATTTTTGGTTGTTGATTTCCAGTTGAGATGATTTGTCTCTTGCTTAGGAGTTTGGGTTTTCAAGGGCCCTACTATTATTGTGTCACAGTGTATATATTCCTTTAGATCTATTAATATTTTTTATTTAGGTGTTGTGATATTTGGTACATATATATTCATATGTTCACAAATGTTATGTCTTCTTTTGGTTTTCATTTATGTGAACTCTTCCTTTCCTTTGACTTTCAATCTGAGACTATCCTTATAGGTGAGTGAGTCACTTGTGGGTAGCATAAAGTTATTTCTTGTTGTTGTTGTTTTAATCCACTTAGTCACTCTCAACTGTGTGGGGGGGGGGCGGGGGGGGTACTGGGGTTCCTGGAAGCCCTTCTACCTCCGGGCTATACTCCCAGACCTTTTTTATACTTTTTTATTTGGAAACAGGGTCTCTTACGCCAGCTCAGCTGGCTTGGAACCTGTGCGATCTTCCTGTCTCTGCCTCCCAAGCCCGGGGATTACAAGCGTGCGCCACCACGCTGGGCTCACTCTCACTTATAATATGGGAATTTAATCTATCTGCTTTCAGAGTAATTATGGATAGGTAAAAATGTTGTAAGGTCACTTTGTTAATTTTTCCTGTTATTTAGAAACTTTTTCCCTTTTTCTGTCTTCCTGTATGGTTACATAATTTTCTCTAGAAGGATGTTTTGATTTTTTTGCTTTTTAAAAATTTCTATTATAGGTTTTGGTTTGTATTTACTCTTAGTTAAAGCATACTATTTTAGATTGATTCTTTGAGAATTTAAAAAAGTACACCTTATTTCCTCTTCCCAAAACACATTTTTAAATATTTGATGTAACAATTTGTATATTTTTATAGTATGTGTCCCTTAACAAAGCATCATAGCTATAATTATTTTAGTATATTAGTCATTTATCCTTTATAGTATAGAACATATAATTGATATACATGCTTTCATTTCTTTTTCATAGTATTCTGAATTTGAACCTTTTCTTATTTTCACCAGTGAGTTTTACACATTCAGATATTTTTGTACTACTCATTGGCATTGTTTTATTTTGAAAATTACCTCTAACATTTATTTTAAGACAGGTCTGGTGGTGATGAATTCCCTCAGCATTGCTTATGTGAGAAAGCCTTTATCTTTTCTTCATTTCTAAAGGACAGCTTTTCTGGGTACCGTATTTTTGGTTGACAGTTCCTGTTTTTCCCTGAACTTTTAATGTATCATCCTACTCTCTTCTGGCCAGCAGAGTTTATGCTCAGAAATTCACTTGGAAGCCATTTTGGGACTACCTTGAATGTGATATATCTTACTTCTGAATGCTTTCAGTTCAGTACTTTTTCTTTGTCTCTAAATTTTACAATTTGGTTATGATGTTCTTTAGTAAAATATTTTGGGGTTAAATTTAATTGGTTAACTCTAACTTTCTATAACTGGATATTGTCATTTTCCAAGATTTGAAGACTCTTCAGTCACTATTGTTTAAGCTACATATTCTAAGTCTTTTCAATTTTTTTTCCTATTTAGAAACTCCCGTTTTGCAAAGGTTAAGTTTCTTGATGGTCTCAGATATTTTTAGGCCTTCTTCATTTGTTTATTTATTTTATTATTTTTCCTCCTCTGACTTGATAATTCATATGCCCTACATTGAAGGTCACTTATTCTTCTGCTTGATCAAAGCTGCAATTGAAACTTCCTATTATTTTTTCACTTCGACTATTATAGTCATTATTTCAATATTTTCTATTTGAATTTTTATTATTTATCTTTCTTTGTCAAACTTCTGATTTTGTTCATGAATTGTTTTTCAAATTTAATATTATATCTGCATTTTGTAAGATTTTTGTCCTTCCAAGATGATTATTCTGAATTGCTTTTGCAAATAAATTCATTTCCTTCTGGGTTCATTACTGCAGATTTATTGATTTATTTTGGTTTACTATTTATTTTGGTTGTATCAGATTTTTCTGATTTTTCATAATTATTGCTTCCTTATATTGTGATGCCGGCATATTTAAGAAGACAGCAACCTCTTTCTAATAATGTTATAGGTATTTCTTGGAGGTATTAGATCTTTACTGTTTAATATCAGAATGTGATGCTGATATATCATTGTTACATACTCTGGGGAAGAGTTAAAATGATCACTGGTCTATAGTTGTTTCCTGGTCTGAGGATAGTTCAACAAGTGCACTGAGACAGTATGAGAAAAGCTGGTCATGAACTCAGGCCTGAAGACTGTGGACTGTGCTTCCTATGACATGATGCTACTGACTAGTTTCTCCTGTGTGATGAGCCCACTAGCTACAATGCTCTGTAGCTACCAAGATCCATGTAATTATTGCTGTGAGCTTTGATCGCATAATTTGTTACTTATATGACCCTTTGCAGTTCAGGCCTGTCAGCAATCCTAGTGTGTCCCATGAAATGAAATAGGAGTGAAACCCTACAAAATTCCCATATTGGTGTTAAAGCCAAATGCATGTTTCTAATGCCCTTCACAGTGTATACACAATGTATACAATAAAGATTTTGCATAAGGCTCAGTGCCAGCTCTGGGAACAGGGAATAGGCTGACACAAAGGAGATGGTTGTTCTTACTGTTAAATTGCAGTTTTCTTGATCTAAGTGCAAAAAGGTGTCGTTGTCTCTCCCAATCTCTTGTATATTCAGAATAGTTCTATTACCCATGAATAGTTCTAGTTGGAGTTGTGTAAGAATCAAAGATAATGAACTCCTATTTCACCAACTTACAGACATCACCATTTCAATTTTCTTAATATACTTATAATTGTCTTGTCACCAAGACCTTTCTCAAACACTGTAAAATTTCAGGTAACCCTGGCAATTCATATTGCTTTCTTGCTTATAAATTTATAATGTATTTATTAAGTGAATGAACTTAGATTATCACTGTTTTGGAAGCTAGAAGTCTAACAGGGTTTCTGCTTGTTTGGGTTCTAGTGTGGGATTCTTGCTGCCTTTCATTTGAGTACCACCTTCTCACTGTTGATTCACATGAAGTTTTCTTGGTGAATGCATGTACAGAGTCCTCTTACTTCCACTGTTATAAGAACATAAAACCTATGACCTTATCACGAGACTCTTATGCCATCATTTAACCTTAATTACATTCTAAAAGCCCTTTCTCCAAATATAGTCATATTGAGAGTGAGGGTTTTCTATATGAATTTGGAGTGAAAACAATTCAGTCCATAGTTATCGTATAATCTGGTAAAAATAAATTTTATATATCTTAGTTATTTTTGCCATCATTTTATAATGTAAACACCATGTATTCTAGATATTGTGCTAGATATATATGCTAAGCATGGGTATGCCACAGAGAGTTCAAATAAATGCAAATGTAAGCCCGTCCAAAGTGACTAGAGGGCAATTTAACAATGCACGTTCAAAGGAAAATAATATATCATGCACTGAAATCATAAAATATTTATATAATTTTTGGCAATTTCAGTGTTAGAGGTGATACTAAGGAAATGAACATCTGCATATATTCAGCATTATTTATAAGAGCCAAAATTGAAAATAGCCTCCACATCTACTGCTTCAATAAATTACAACAATATTTGATATAATATAATGCTGGGAAATATTTAATGTCATGAAAAAATGCTTGTAATAAACTATTATCTGAAAATATTGAGTATAAAATACCTGCTTCTTCATTTATGTATTGCAATGATAGATAAATAGTTTAATCTGTCATGAGTAGTTTCTCAGGTTAGTTATTATTTATGAAAAATATTTTGGATTAAAGTTTTTCATAATTTCAAAATTAAAAAGAAAATATACTCACCATATAATCATAAAGTATTTTATGATTTATATAAGATATTATAAATTATTAGAAATAAAAAGAAATTATTAAAATTTGCACTAAGAAGACAAATACAATTAAAAAGCAAATCATTTTATAAGTAAAAATTTTAAAAATATTTTTATAAATAAGAAAAATCTGAGAACAAGATCACAAAAAATAGATGTTAGATTCAGATAAACTATTATGTGATCTAGATTATGAATATTCTTCATTTTAGAAAAGATGCCACAACATTACTGCATACAAAATACGAACAAAACAAAAAGAGCAACTGAAGATGGATGATTCTTTGGAATAATAAAGGTTTGTCCAAACATTCAAATGCACAGATGTTAGAATGTGGACATTTAGACAGAAACAGACTGCCAATGTTCTAGGTCATCCTGACATAAACTCCTCCTAGAATTAGTTTATACAGCTATTGCATTCTATTTCTTATCTATGCCAGAACTGAGTACCAAATCAGCTGAAAAATATTCCATGACAACATAAAAGAATACATGAGTAAATAAGGTGAATGCTATGTCCTTAAAAGAAAAAACTCACCATTATAAAGGTGCTAATTCTTTCTAAATTATTGCATAAATTTACTGAAAATCTATCCAAAATTTCTTTTCAATTTGTTTGCTTTGTGTGGTTGTGGTTGTTTTATAACTTGACAGACTGATTCAATTTTTCATCTCAGGGATTAAATGTGTGAAATAGCCAAGGAAATAATAAGGAAAAAAGAAAAATGGAGGGAGATTGTCACCATAAATCTATATTAATGGAAAGTATGGTATTGATAGGGAAATAGGCAAATAGATCAATGGAAAGAATAACAAATATGTGTGTATGTGAGAATTTACTATGTAATAAAAGTGGCATTCCAATGCAGAAAGTTTTGATTATTCATAAAATAGCTACCTGTTTGAAAACAAAGAAAAAATCGTTTTATATAATGTTAAATAAGAAATAAATTTCTGCAGTATTTTACATGGAAAAACTGTAAAATACAAAAAATAGAGTAGAATTTTTTTCAACTATAAAGTAAGAAAAATAATTAAAAATTTCATAATATCCAAGTAAAATTAGAATATTGAGATAATATTTGAAATGCTGACCTTGTATGAAAATTCACAAACTAACTAGTATAAAAATTTATGTAAACTATTTTAAATTAACTTGAGCTGTTAATTAAATGTACATTATTTTAACAGCAGAACATTTTTGTCTTATTTAATTTACAGTGCCTTGTGCGAAGAAATAGCATACAACAGGTTCTAAAAGATGTTGATTTAAAAGTTAATTCTAACTGAGAAATTTTACTTTTTAACTTTTTATTTTGAAATCATTTTAGACTTATAGATGAGCTTCAAATATAATAGAGACTTTCTGTATTCTCTTCTCCTCAGCTCCCAAATGCTACTATACTACAGAACCATAGTATAAAAATTAAATATAAGAAATTAAGATTGACATAATATTATTAACAAACTATAGACCCTTCTATTTTCCATCAAATTTTCTATTGATATAATGTTTTTCTGGTCAAGGAAATAATCCATATGTCATACATTACTTTCTTTGTTTACCTTTTTCTAATCAGTGGTCTGATACTGTTTTTGGAGTGTTTACTTTTTTTTATGAGCTTGCACTTTGAGGAGTTCTTGGCTTAGATTTAATAAAATGTTCCATAATTTGTGTGTGTGTGTGTGTGTGTGTGTGTGTGTGTAACTGAGGATGGAACCCTGGAACCCAGAGGCTTTTTTTTTTTTTTTTTTTTACTTCTGGGCTACATTCCCAGACCTATTTTATACTTTATTTGGAAACAGGGTCTCACTAAATTGCTGAGAGCCTCACTCAGTAGCTAAGGCTACTTTGAACCTGTGCAATCCTCCTGTCCCAGTTCCTGAAGCGCTGGGATTACAAGCATGCGCCAGCACACCTAGCTTTAATTTGGTATTTTCTTTTCTTTTTAATATATTTTTATTGGTGCATTGTAGTCAAACATCTCAAGTGAATACAAGATTTGTGAGGATATACAAGCACACACCAACCAATTAGCCTTTATCCAATTCCCCATCCCATTCCCTCCCCTCCCCTTGATCCCATGCTTGATTTAGTGATTGACTTTGATATATTTGTTTAAGTACATCATGTGCTTTAAAGAGATTCCATCTTCCCCCCTCCCATCCCCTCTGGCAGGTCACCTTAATTGCTCCTCCATAGGGCCCTTCCTTCAAATAGATTTCCTCCTATTACCCATTTCTTCCTAGTTTTTGCATATTGGGGAAAGCATCTGATTTTATTTTCTGTGATATTTCCCTGTGGATATCACATTGCAGGCTCCGTCCCACTCTTGAAGGCCCCAGCACCAGCCTCGCCACATTGCAGGAGCCAATCCCATTCCTCAGAGGCCCCAGCACTGGCCTCGCCACAAGGCAGGCTCCAATCCTGTCCTTGGCCTCGCAGACCCCGGTACCGGCCTTGCCACATGGCAGACTCCAATCCCATTCTTCTGAGGCCCCAAAACCAGCCTTGCCTCATGGTAGACTCCGATCCTGGCCTCCCTGGCCCTGGCAATGGTCTCAATGCATGGCAGTCTCCTATCCCGGCCTTAGAGGCCCCAGCAATGGCCTTGCCTCATGGCAGGCTTTAATCCATGCCTCACTGGCCCCAGCACCACCCCCCCTGCATGGTCAATCCCAATCCTGGCCTCACTGGCCCCAGCAACGGCCACGCCACATGGCAGTCTCCTATCCCATGCTCAGAGGCCCCAGCACCGGCCTTGCCTTACAGCAGGCTCCTATCCTGGCCTCTCTGACCCCGGCACCACCTTACCACATGGCAGGCTTGATCTCGGACTCAGAGGCTCCAGCACTGGCCTGGCCTTATGGCAAGCTCCAATCCCAACCTGGAAGGCCCCGGCACTGGCCTTGCCACAAGGCAGGCTCTGATCCTGGCCTTTCTAGCCCCAGCACTGGCCTTGCCTCACTGCAGACTCCAATCTCGGCCTCTCAGGCCCAGACACTGGCCTCGCCGCACTGCAGGCTTGGATCACAGTCTCATAGGCCTTGGCATCGGCCTCGCCACCCAGCAGGCTCCAATCCCGGCCTCCTTGGCCCAGGCACTGGTCTCACCTCAAGACAGTCTCCTATCTCCACTTCAACAGCCCCAGAACTGGCTTCAGGGTAGATTGGATCGGATCTCTGCATCTCCCAAGTACTTGCCACTGATACCATCTCAGTTCTCTCCCAAACAAATTTCCCATACAGCATATTGTCCTGAATTCCCAAGCATGCACAGTGGTTACAGTCTACCTTTGGGGCAATTTCTTCAAAAATTCAAGGTGGATTGGATCAGATCTCTGCCTCTCCCAAATGCTGGCTGCCGCTGCTGCCACTACCACTGCCACTGTCCTCCTGGTCTCCCCTGAGCACATTGCTTACATAGTATGATATCCAGAATTCTTAGGCATGTGTGGCAGAAGCAGTCCCCCTTTGCAGAGATTTTTTTTTCCAAAAGTTCAAGGTGGATTGGATAGGATAGGATTTGTCTGAATTTCCTGAATACTGACTGCCACTACTGCCATCTTCGCCCCTCTCCAATATTCTTAATAAAAGAATTCAGTATGTATGATTTGAAGAGGTTTTAAGATCGAGCACTCAGCAGCAATGAATTTTATCTCCCCTCCACTCTTTCCTTAGAAAACTGGGAATGGACTCACCATATGGTCCAGTTTTACCACTCCTGGGTATCTTTCCAAAGGTGTTAAAATCAGAGAACAACAGTATCATATGCATACCCATGTTCATAGCAGCACAATTCATAATAGCCAAAATATGGAACCAACCTAGGTCTCCATCAACACATGAATGGATTGCAAATTTATGGGAAATACCCACAATTGAATTCTACTCAGCTATAAAAAAAAGAACAAAATCATGTCATTTGCAAGAAGAAAGACCTGGAGAACATTAAGTGAGATTACCCAAGCACATTAAAGAGAATGGACTTATGTTTTCTCTAATATGTCCAAATGAGGGACAATTAGGAATACCAGAGGGACTCAAGATAATGAAGGAGAAATCTCATCAAAGCTAGAATGGAAGGATAGGAGAGAAAGAAGGCTGAAGTTGATTAATGAATGAGCTACATCCAAATTTCTGTAATAACCTGGACACTCATTGTTGGGAGGGGGGAGGAAAAGGGGGAGGGTACCAAGCATAGTCTGAATGTATGCCATTTTTATATGTTCTTTCATAAAAATAAAAAAATGGACTTATTAGCTAGAAATCTACTGTAAAGAAGAGTTTTCCATTATTCAATATTTAATCATTATGTTATATCAGTTTAGGCACATGTGTATTGATTTTATTCCTTGTGCTACAACTCAACATATCATCATATATTTTGTTGATCACATTGACTTATCTTCTTCTGAGAGGCACTGTTCTTTTTTCATTAAATTGCCATAATTTTTGGAATCACAAGTTCCAGGCTTAACTTGTATTTTTTATATGTTATCCCTGGAATCAACTGCTTCTCTTCAAGCACTGTTTCCTTTTACTATTTATTTTTATTTTTATTTTTATTTATTTATTTTTTTTTTGGTGGTACTGGGGTTCCTGGAAGCCCTTCTACCTCCGGGCTACACTCCCAGACCTCTTTTTACATTTTTATATTTGGAAACAGGGTCTCCTAAGCCAGCGCGCGCGCGCGGCTGGCTTCGAACCTGTGCGATCCTCCTGTCTCTGCCTCCCAAGCGCGGGGATTACAAGCGTGCGCCACCACGCCCGGCTCCTTTTACTATTTAAATCAAGATCTGGGTGTTGAGTTTGTTTGATATTATTTGGATATTGTTGTTTGTAGCCCATTCTCTGAATATAAGACAGAGCCATCACATTTAAATATACACACATGTATAGTGACCCCTGTATATGCACATCCATATCTATCTGGATATGTGTGTATTATACATTATTTTCATAATGATACTTCTGATTCCACAATTACAAGCTTCTTTCTAGTCCCTCTTCACTAAATTACCCCTTTTATCTTTAAGAGTGCTTCTTATTGGTAATATACTTACTTGTTTAATCATTCCAAATAAACATGTAAAATAGTTTCAGAACTGATAACCTACACCATTGTGAGCGGTGTAGGTATAGTTCTCTAATATTAATTAGGGTACAGAAATGGCTTACAGTTATTTTTAATTTTAGTCTCATAATATCTAGTCAAAACACTGTTTTATAAGTTACCTAAGTCAGGGCCTTTCTTCTGAACACTCTATACTTCGTTTCTTCATTCATTTGTAATAAAAGTAAGTTTATTTTTCACAGTCTATATAATACTTGGGCTTTACTGTACAGTCTGGAGAATTTTTAGCTCACAAAAATTCTTTTTTTGTGCTTTAGCAAATTCACATTTGTAGTTCTTTACAGAACAGTTCTATTATCTACAAAATTACCCTTTACTCTACCCACCTCCTTACTCTGTTAACCAATAATTCATACCTATACTTTTACTTTATCCAGAATGCCATGGATGTAGAATCATTATAAAATATTTAGCCTTGGGTATTTATTCTTTTGTTCATCAAACTGCATTTAAGTTTCATTCATATTTTAAAAATAATAATTCATTATTTTTGGTTCTGAGTAGTATTCCAATCAGTGGTTGCAATATGATTTGTTAACTAAACTGTTTAAGGACATCTGAATTATTCTTTGATGGTTATCTATAAAATTGTTTGTATAAACATTTGTGTGCCTGTTTTTTGTGGGAAGGCATGTTTTTAACTTACATGGGCAAGAAAAAAAAAAGAGTAAGTCTTCTGTCTCATATATTAAGTTTATAATGAAGAGCCAAACATTTTTCTCCAAGTATCTATAAGTTCCTGCCATCATTGAACTGGAATTCTAATAGCTCTGTAGGTTCACCAACTATTAATATTATCAAGTTTTGTTATCCTTTTTGTCATTTTAATATCTATGCAATGATATTTCCTTTTGGTTTTTACTTGAACATTTCTTACATAATATTTAGCATCTTTAAAAATACACATCTTATGCAGTGTTGGACCTATACCCTCTTCAAGAAGCTTCAAGGTCTCTGGTCTAATTCCCAAGTCTTTGATCCCTCTTGAAATGACTCTTGTGCAAGGTGAGAAAGTGGATTATACATAGGCTCAGATAAAAACTTTCTTAACAAGACGCCAAAGGCATAAGAAACTAAAAAGTGGATTAATACATGGGATTGCAGTAAACTGAAGAGTTTCTGTTCAGAAAAGTAAACTATCAAAGACCTCAAGCAGGAGCCAACAGAATGGGAGATTTTTGCCAACTACTTTACCAATAGAGGACTAATACCTAGACTATATAGAGAACTCAAGAAACTCAGCACTAAGAAATCAAATAACGCAATTAAAAAATGTGCGAGTGAATCAAATAGACACTTCACAAAAGTAATTCAAATGGCCAATAAAGGCGTGGAAAAAATACTCAGTATCATTAGCAATCAGAGAAATGCAAATCAAAACTACCCTGAGATTTCACCTAACTCCAACTAGAATGGCAATCATTCAAAACACAAACAACAAATGCTGGTAAGGAAGTGGAGAAGTGGGAACGCTACTACATTGTTGGTGGGATTGCAAATTCGTGCAACCACTTTGGAAAACAGTATGGAGGATTCTCAGAAGAATAGGAACAAATTTACTATATGATCCAGAAATAGCACTTCTGGGTATCTACCCAAAGAAATGAAACCAAACTAATACATGCATATCTATGTTCATAGCCACATAATTCACCTTTGACAAACTATAGAACCAGCTCAGATGTCCATCAACAGATGAATGGATTACAAAATTATGGGATATGTACACAATGGAATTTTACTCAGCCATAAAAAAAACACAATTAAATCATTTATAGAAAAATGGATGAAACTGGAGTTCAATTGACTAAGTGAGATTAGTGAGTTATAAAAAATAGAAATCAAGCCAGGCATGGTGGCGCACACTTGTAATCCCAGCACTTGGGAGGCTGAGACAAGAGGATCAATCACACAGGTTCAAAGCCAGCTTCAGCGAGGGAAATGGATGGAACTGGAGTTCAACTGACTACGTGAGATTAGTCAATTATAAAAATAGAAACCAACTGGGCGTGGTGGCACACACTTGTAATTCCCACACTTCGGAGGTGGAGACAGAAAGATCGTACAGGTTCGAAGCCAGCCTTGCTGGCTTAAGAGAACCTGTTTCCAAATAAAAAAAATATAAAATAGGTCTGGGAATGTAGCCCGGAGGTAGAAGGGTTCCATCCCCAGTACCACAAAAAAAAAAAAAAAAAAAAAAAAAAAAATATATATATATATATATATATATATATATATATATATATATATATCAAGCCAGTCATGGTTGTGCATGCTTATAGTCCCAGCACTTGGAAGGCTGAGACAAAAGAATCAATCACACAGGTTCAAAGCCAGATTCAACTACTTAGTCAGACTCTGTTTCCAAAGAAAGCAAAAAAAAAGGTCTGGGTCTTGGAGTATAGCCTGGAGGTAGAAAAGCCCCTGGGTTCCAACCCCAGTACTAATTATACACACACACACACACACACACACACACACACACACACACACACACCAGATGCTCTCCCTAATATGCAGAAGCTAATGAGAAAATGGGCCATAGGAGGTACTCTATACAAAAAGGGGGATTCTATAGAGCAAATAAGCTGACCTGAGGTGATGAGAGGGGAGAAGAGGGAAATTCTCTAATGCACATGATGTACTTTAACAAACATATCAATGTCAATTACCAAGCCAAACATGAGAAGGAAGAAGTGGGAGGGAATGGGTTGGGAATTGGGTAAGGGCTAATTGGGTGATGTGTGCATGTATATCTCCACCATCTTTTATCCTATTAAGATGTATGAATACAATTCATCGGTAAGAAAAAAAATCACAAAAAAACATGTTATATGTAGTTGATCACATTGTAATATAGTTGATGTTTTCTTACTGTATATTGTATATATATATATATATATATATATATATATATATATATATATATACAGAGACTATTTATAAAATGTATATATACATATATATGAACATATATCATATATAAATGAAAAACATATATGTATTCTAGATAGAACTCCTTTATCCTATATGTGATTTCTGTGAGAGTCAGTGTGTGTGGTACTAAGGATTTAACTCAGGATCATTCTATCTCTGAACTATACCACCAGCTCTTTACAGCTTTTGTTTAGAAACAGGGTCTTGCTAGGTTGCTGAGTCTCCCTAAGTTACTGAGGCTTGTTCCAAACTTTCGATCTTCCTATAATAGCATCTCACGTACTAGAATTACAGGTGTGCACCACCACACCAGCCTGCATATATGTGATATTTATTTATTTATTTATTTATTTATTTATTTATTTACTTTTGGTGGTACTGGGGCTGGAACCCAGAGGCTTTCTACTTCCGGGCTATACTCCCAGACCCATTTTATATTTTATTTGGAAACAGGGTCTCACTAAGTTGCTGAGAGCCTCACTAAGTAGCTGAGGCTGGCTTCGAACCTGTGCGATCCTCCTGTCTCAGCCTCCCAAGCGCAGGGATTACAAGCGTGCACCACCATGCCTGGCCAAATATGTGATTTTTAAAATACTTTCTCCTATTGTGGATTTCTGGCATATGACCTCCTTGATGTTTTACCCCTTCCTAGCACAATTTGAGTCCAGCATTTATTGCCCAGGAGTAGAGAAGTGGAGGGTTCATGACTTAGCACTTTCTCACAGCTACAATGAATGTACACTTAGTAACTAAGGAAAACTTATTCTTATCCCATAGGTAATAGTTTTTCTCCTTTGGGTTTTTAGTAATTTGCCAATCATCTTACCTGAACTCTATAGGTATCCAGGAGCAGCATACTAAGGTAAATCAGTGCTCAGGTTTTGTCTTAATTCTCACAGACACCAAGCTATCCTTTAGGTTTGGGGCCCTGCAAATTCCATGCTCTAATTTGTGAAAAACATGTAGATCTGTTTTCCTGTCCTAAGTTGTTGTTGTTTGCAAGGTTGAGAATGTGGTGGCACATGCTCGTAATCCTAGCATTTAGGAGGCTGAGATAAAAGGATCGTGGTTTGTAGCCAGCCTCAACTACTTAGTGAGGTCCTTTGCAATTCAGTAAGACCCTGTTTCAAAATAAAGAATAAAACAATAGGGCTGGGAAGGGTTTAGCTCAGAGGCAGAATGCCCCTGCAGTACCGAAAAAAATAAAAAAGATTTTAAAAAATGTGACTGAAATAAATTTGCAACTTTTTCTACTTTAAGAGACTGAAATAAATTTGCAACTTTTTCTACTTTAAGAGACTTTCAATAATACTTTAGAATTCTGAGTTATAATACATTTTCTTAATAATCCCAGAATTAGTTGGGGCTATTCTGAGTCAATCAAATACATGCTCACTAAATTCTACTTGGAGCACTACAGCTTTAGGCCATTTGCTCAGTATTTCTCTGACCTCTGAATGAATTACAGATGTAATAACAAAATTTCCATCTTGCTTCAACACTATGATGAATATTTAAGAACAAAAAGGTTTTATACACTCAAAAGGTAATTTTAAAAATTTATGTAGAGTTGTTCTTCTCACTGACTATTAAATGCATAGCAATGGAAGCTTTATTTAGTATAAATGATCCAATGACTATATAACCTAGAACAAAATTTTTGAGGGCAAAGAATGGATTCTATCCAACAACCCACACAAAATAACAGCATTTTAAAAGTAAAATCACTATACTTAGAAAAGTTAAATATCTTCTAACCTTCAAAGTATATTTGAAAAATAGCATAATGATTCTGAAATTAAGGTAGAATGATATTAACTATAGAATAAAAACTGCAAGCAACAAAAGAAATTGGGGTGTATTATCTAAAATACTTTCTGTGGCGTTTAAATGGAAATTCACTAAAATTCCTTTGTCTTTAACACCATATATGTTCGTTTACCTGACATGAGAAAAAAAATCAGTGACAATCACAAGATGAACTGGGACACCTAAAGTTACAAAAATAAGCTGACTAAACAACAAATTTGAAAATTGTTTGACTGCAAAGGATAAGAGGACTTACGAAGTCATTAGGAAGAGAGTTAGGGATAAGTAGTAGGAGGAGGATAATTAGAATTTAAACCTGGGTAATAATGCAAAGGTTAGAAGTCAGACACAGTGGTGTGCAGTATATTATTTTAATGTTTCATTACTGTGATGGAAAGGATGTGACATGATGATTGATTTGAGTCAGGTCACCCCATCAGCTCCTCTATCTAAATGGATAAATCTCTTTGGGCAGATATGGCTGCAGTTTCCCTCACTCTGACCTATTATGCTGGAAA